>NW_015114562.1:111982-123886 GCF_001443285.1 Poecilia latipinna
TTAACGAGTCAAAAGGTTTTTAAAGTTCAACAATTTTTCCTCTCTTAACACTAGCAATTTTAGTGCATTGGCATTAGCTTCTGCTAAATACCACCTTGACGCTGTGCTTTACCATTAGTGGAATTAATGTTAATTATTTGTGCTTAGCACAGCTAACTTTTTAGCTAGCAGTGCCCATCACTACTTACACCTATGACCTAGTTGCTCTGAAGTCCAGGCGGCGTAAGATCTTCAAGACACAAGAGTGTGACAGCCTTGAATGTCTTTTGCTTGTTTAACGTTCCAAAGCCATGCCACTGACTCTGATAGTTTTATCTTTAATCTACAAAATAATGTATTCCATTTACCATTATTGCAAACTAAAGTGAAGGCATAGCTAAACATCTGACACCTGCAACACCACAAGACCTGAAGACAGACTTTGTCTGTTGGTCAAATTTCCCCAGGAACTGCGTGAGCTCCAGAGCCAGATCAAGAACACCTCAGTCATTGTGGAGATGGACAACAGGCGCAACCTGGATATGGATGCTGTGGTGGCTGAGGTCAAGGCGCAGTATGAGGATATTGCCAAACGCACCCGTGCTGAGGCAGAGACATGGTACAAGACCAAGGTACTCAATAACTCAAAAAGTATTTATTGCTTCATGGGCTCAGCTAGAGCTGCATTCATAAGACCTCCTTTCCTCATTTAGTACGAAGAGATGCAAACCTCTGCCAACAGATTCGGAGATGACTTGCGAGCTACCAAAACAGAGATCTCCGAACTCAACCGCACGATCCAGAGACTCACAGCAGAAATTGACGCCATCAAGGGACAGGTATCTCAATGTTGCCAAGGAGTTCCCATCTCAATATTTGTATCGTCACATTCAAAACTGTTGAGATGACTTTACTATTTAATTAATTGCTTGTTTAGTGCACCAACCTGGAGGCACAGATTGCCGAGGCTGAGGAGCGCGGCGAGCTGGCGGTGAAGGACGCCAAGGCCCGCATCAAGGATCTGGAGCAGGCACTGCAGAGAGCCAAGCAGGACATGGCCCGCCAGATCAGAGAGTACCAGGACCTGATGAACGTCAAGCTGGCTTTGGACATCGAGATCGCCACCTACAGGAAGCTGCTGGAGGGAGAGGAGGACAGACTGGCAAGCGGCATCAAGGCCATCAGCATCTCCAAACAGAGAAGTAAGTTGTCTGGAAACAGACTGGAAGGCTCAACACAGTTTACATTCTGCCTTGTTTGCTAATGCCTGACTTGATGCTCAACAGCAAGTTACGGCGGCGGCCCCATGGACAGCATGAGTGGCAGCTACTCCAGCGGATACAGCAGCTACTCCAGTGGAGGCTACGGCAGCTCTGCTGGCGGCTACAGCACCACCACCAAGAAAAACGTCATTGTCAAAACCATTGAGACCAATGATGGCAAACTAGTGTCTGAGTCCTCCAATATCATTGAGAAATGAGCTGCCTAGATTAGAGGTGCAGTTACGGCCAAAATAGTTCATACTGCTGGCAGATTTCACTTTAGTTTTTTTTCTGATAGGGAATGAGACAGATATCGCTCCAAAAGTAACAAAACATAAAAGTAGAATCAGCTTTGAAAAAAAAAAAAATTCCAAAGCCAGAGTAATTAAAAAAATATTGTGTCAAGTATTATTTATTCCCTTTGCAATAATGGAAAATCTTTATTGCCATTGTAACAATCAAACCCTTCATTTATGTTCTGGCTTCTGCCTGCTTGTTTCCACCGGCAGGTTGACGATTTCGCTGCAAAATCATAAAATCTTACTAAGTTTTTTTGGTGCAGTTTCTCATGCAAATATCTTAGTACAATTGGAATAAGTCAAAACTGACTCATAAGTAACTTTTCAGCAAGATATAGGAGCTTGTTTTAGGTAAATAAATTCTTAATATTTATTAAAAAATACTAGCTTCTATGGCAGACTTATAAAAAATGTTTTGTTACAGGTGAAATAATCTGCCAAAGGAAGTACTTTTTTTTTTTTTTTTTTACAAACACCAAAGAATGATTGACTCTAAAAAAGTTCTTATATCTTGGTGAAAAGTTAATTATGAGTTAGTTTTGTCTTAAATGTAATAAGATATTTGCACTAGAAATTAGACCAAAAATACTAGGTTTTGTATTTTTCAAGTGATGCTTTTGGTCTCCAGGTCATTCCCCTAATCTTTAGCTCCCTTCACATTATTTACCACATTTCAGTCAGGATGAAAAACTTTTGCCCAGGGTATGAATATATTTGGCCTTAACTGTGCCCCTCTGTCATGATCTTCTCTGCCTCTCTGGTAGTTTTATACTCAAAGCTCAACCACTGTGACCACTGTAATTAAGAGGCTGCTTTGGTAACAATGTTGTCCTGAGACGATGTTTTTGCAACAAACTGAATAAAGGCATGTTAATTAAATGAAAATAAATTTGCTTTTATTTCAGAAGACAATTTAAAGTGAAAAAATATTCATTTTAGGAAATACGCATGGGAGAAATATTCTTTTGTCTAAATCAGTTTGAAGAAATCTGAGAACTTAGATTGAATGAGATTTACCATCATGACGCAGGCTGAAAAACTGAGGATTGTAATGTTTTTAAATTAACTGCTGCAACTCTGACTCCAGGGAAAGGAACAAAGTTATTTCTTAATTGGGATTACATAGTTATCTTTAAATGACTTTTTGACAAATTTCATATTGTATAATTCTGAAACTGAATAAAAACCAGCTTTAAGGTTAAAACAGATGTATTAATCTTAAATAAACAAAGCCTGTCTTCTAGAAAGAGTGACCACACACACACACACACACGCACACACACACACACACACACACACACACACACACACACACACAGACAGAGCTCCATTCAAACTAAAAATCAGGAGAATGTGTTGTTTTGGGTTCTTAAGTTGTGATTTGTTATTTGTTCTGATTTCGATTAGATCAGCCACTAAACAGGATTTGCCACATAAATACTTTTTCTTGAACCATCTCTTAGCCAACCTCTTGGCTACTTTTTCTGGTTGTTCTCTGTTCTACACTATATGAAATAACTGCACAGTAAACATTTTTGTTCTTTACTAAATATTTTTATTGTTTAGTATTATGTTATTTCACACTCTCTTTTGTGCAACACAGTGAACCCCCTTCAATAAAACTCATACTGTGTTTAAGCCTTTTAAATAAGAAAAATACCATATTATAATCTTAATGTTTGGTAAAAAAACAAACAAACAAACAAACAAACAAACAAACAAAAAACAAAACAAACAAACAAAAAAACAATGAAAATCAGACACCGAAACACAACTGAGTTCTAATGAAAGGTTTTGGGGGCGGGACGTTTTGTGCTTTTGTAATTCCTTTAGTCTACCAGAAGAGGGCAGCATCAGATTTCTACATCATGCATGTTACTCAGCATGTCAGCGTCTTTCATCAGTTATCAGGCTTTTATAAACGCATGGAAATTTGGAGGAACAACATGGAATCGTTCTGAAGCATTCTGCAGTGAGTGAATAGATTTTGACCAGATGCAGTAACATCTTGAACAAACAAATATCTGTAACTTTACAGATTTCTGCTGTTTTGGCTTTTTTGGTTTTCACATTATGATTTCAGTTATTGAGTGACAAAAGCTATCCAGGCTAACATAGTCCTACTTGAAAAATTAATTGACCCCCTTGACAAATCTTGGCCCACACAAAGATGTGATTTCTACCAGAATGGTAAAATGTACAGATCACTTAAAGATCTGATGTAAAGAAGCAGGCAAAAGATCCCAAAAAGCACCACCTAATGCCCCAGCCTAAAGAGCGGTGAGCCGTCCTGGGAGAGGCTGGTCTGCCAAAATGACTCCAACAGCAGTGATGACTCATCCAGGAGCTCACAAAACAAACCAGAACAATAGTGAAGGCTCACCAGTCCTCACTTGCCTTAGCTGAAGTAAGTGTTCAAGATTTAACAATGATAAAAAAGACTGGGCAAAAAAAAAAAGAAAGAAAAAAGAAAGGCATCCTGGGAAAGTTTCAAACCCAAAACGTCTGCTGACTAAAAACACTCAAAGGCCTATCTCATGTTTGCCACAATATATCTTGTTGATCCCTAAGACTTTAGGGAGAATATTCTAAAGACCAATAAGACAAAAATAGAATTATTTTGTAGGGTGCATTCAGGGCTTTTGTTGTTATATCATTTCAGAAAAAAAGAACAGTAGCTCCAGTTGAGCATGTTGGTTGGTCTGGAGGTGGATCGCCACCTCAGGACCTGGACAACTAGCTCTAATTAATGACACTGTGTCTTCAACCCTCTAGCAGGAAGTGTTCTGTATGCTGCTGCAATGTAATGATCTAAACAAAGCACATCTGCAGCTCCACCTCTGACTGGCTCAAAAAGTGGGGTCGGGTGTTTCCCGACCTTTGTCCTCAAGGCAATATTTTACGTGTTTCCCTGCTTTAACACACCTGATTGACATAATTGCAGTTAATCAATGCCTGTTAATTAGTCATCAATTGAATCCTAGAAAAAGTTCATACATACAGGGCAGCAATATATGGGACATGCTTCGGATAAGAAAGTTGAGAAAGCTGATGCTCTTTCCAGTAAATATTATTTCCTTAATGGGAAGCTGCAGTCACAGGTCAACTTCAGCCCTGAATTTACACACTATATTTATGCTTGCTGTCACTTTGTATTGCAGTAAATGCCAACAACAATTTTTCTTGATATATTTTTTTATTTATTTAAGAAAAAAGTATAAGTCATGGGACATGGGAGCCATCTTTGGCATGCTAGTTATTAGCCTATCTAAAGCCAGAGCTGGACAGCAGAGGAAGGAGGCTAATAGATGACCACCAGCCTCTCCACACGAAACAGTCAGTTCCAGACTTTATCTGCTTGAAATGCTAAGAGTCACAACTGAATATGAACTTCTAAGATTAGTAATTAGCAGCAGTGGAGTTGAACACGTTTTCACCGAGGCTCTTTAAATGCGTATATATTTGAAATTGACATTTGTGACTTTGTGCAAAATAGACCAGCAAATATTGCAGTAAGCATATTGTGAGGGAACGCAAAAGTTTTGCGAGATAGCGCAAAAGAAAAAAAAGATGTGCCCATGTTCCGTAGAACCCTCCGTAGAAACATAATTACAAGTTATTTAGAAATGGCATAACTGTCATATAGAATACAGCAGAAATGCAAGTTGAAGCTTGTTGTTGCACTATAACCAATTTTCTATGTTTTGTTGAGCAACAGTCATAGATACAGTCTCCAGGAAATGAGAAGAAAAATAAATAGGCCTCAACTTTTCAGACATAATTTCACGCTAAACCCATATTTAGTTTAAAATTTGGATTCCTACTGTTTATGTTACATTAGTCATCAATCATAAACTAAGAATACCCACTTCTGTTTGGATACACATATCTGTTTGTTTGCTGAATTGGCTCCTACCAGCATCACAAAGGTCGACAGCTGTAAAACATTCATCAGGATTCGTATCAAACACATCAGTTTACAGAGAAGAAAAAAAAAAACGGCCCTACCTGCTAGATCTGGAGAGATTACATTTTAGCATGCAGAAACCTGAGCCAATAATAATATAATATTTTCCCACAAAGATCAAATGATCGGCTGCTATGGGTTATTAAACCTTACTTAGAGGTTAAAAAGTTTTTTTTTTTACTCTCTCCTGGGTCAAATTTGGACTGACCCTCCTTTAATTCTAAACCTTTTTAGTCCTGGCAGTTTCACCTGTAGTCTAAATTTGTATGTCTAACTCTGGGACTAAAACTGAGTTGGGTTAGTTTCTTTGAGGGCTGATCAGGGACTTCTAATAAAGACTATTTAAAAATGTCACCAGATATGATATCTGGAACTGACCTGAGACTTTTCTTGTTAAAACTATCCAACTCCTGACCAAACAGTTGTGACTTTGCATTTGAGTTAAGAAAGAATACAGCAGGTTTCAGACTGTATGTATATGCCAATTTATCCTGAGAAAAGTTTTCTCTATGCCTTTTACATTGTTGATGTCCTAATTTACTTAATATTAATCGATCAATCAATAAATGTCTGCAGTTGAAATCCTGGGACTGATTTATAAGTGGCATATGTCTTTTCAGTGTTAGCCTTGCTTTTTGCATCTTTTCATAGCTAGTTTTAATCTGCACCAAGAATCATACGTTATAATTTACTTTATAATAACACAATTTATTGTGTATCATACTTTATAAAAAAACAAACATTTTACACCAAGCAGTAAGACGTAAGACATCATTTTTCATGCCGTAACTTCTCTTTATGGGATTGCAATTACAAATATAGCTAATTTCATGGTCCGATTTTGCAGCATCACCTTCATATGCAAACTCTAATCACAAATATCCAAACTCTTTGGAGTTCTAATTATTGTTCTTGGTGTTCCAGAGCCACCCTTCTGTACCGCAGGATGAATCCTGGGTGTGTCGACGCTCTCCAAACAAAGCCAGGCGCTCTCAGCAGTTAGTTCTGACAGCTCGCCGTCAGGATCAGGGCGCGGCCCTGGTAAGTGACTAGTAGATTGAAGATTAGAGAACTCTTGTTTTTTAGATTGCATGTAAAAAAATCTTTTATGTGGAGGATTAATTGCCATGCCCCATTTGCAAATTCATCAAAATGTTTATTTTTTAATGTCAAATTTATTTGTACTAAAGATCTGGGTAGCTGTTTGGAAAGCCTGAAGCACTGACACTGCAAATCCATCTATATATGACAACCTTTTTTAGATGGACCAGGCCAAACATGCGACTCGGGTGAACTTATTAAAAAGTGCTGTTTTTCAGAAAGAAATATTATTAATCCTGACTCTTCAAGAAGGATAAGTGTAGTGCTGTCAGAAGCACAAGGTTCATATTATCAATGGCATTCTTGTCTGATTGTTGAGTCCCTTCACACATGCCTGTGCACATTGACTCAGCGAGCACTTCAGTGAACTTGTAGGAGTTGCATGAGGCAGAAATTGTTCCAAATAAAATAAAAATGCTTCCTCCCTTAAGTCCTAATTTAATGTAAAACAAAAACAACAAATAAGAGTTTTTTTTTTTGTTTTTTTTATAATTGGGGTACAAAGCTGCTTGTCCCTGTCAGTTCAGACTTACCTAATGCAGTTATTACTGCCTGCTCATTTCTCTCATTACTGCCTGCAGGCAAAGCCAGGAGAGAGCAGGTTGGGGCAAAGCAGTGGCATAACTCACAAAGAATGAAACGGATCACATTTGACCGCCCTGTAAAAAAAAAAAAAAAAAAACGCCTCATAAAAGAGTAACCAGATCAGATTAAGTACTTGTTCCAGCCTGCTTTTCATGCGCACCGTCTCCATGCTGTACACGCTTGGTAACAAACCCAGGATGAGTGAAAACTGATGATGATTCATCAATGAAAATCTCAGATTAGCACCAAAAACCTTATGGATTATGGAACAAGGCAGTCAATCTAACTGCTGAAGACTGGGCAGGCTGTGGATACGTGAGCAGATCGTAAAGGTGCATCTTTTTCTAATTCATGCTGGTTCCTACTGTATGAAAAAATAACAGAACAGATCATGACATCAAATGGTCCCGTGTTTTAAAGGCAATGGTCTATCTGGTTTTAAATATTAAGCAGCTTAAACTTGAAAATTTTCCCACACAACTTTACAGTCACATTCAGTCTGAAACTGGGAAAGCAGCCAAGAAGCCCAAGTATGTGTGAGGAGCAAAACGGGGCAGAAAAGCCACCTGTCATTTCACTTCCATCTTAACGCTAAACAACAGGTTTAATGCATCGTCTTTATTTCACATAAGAGTTAACACGTCTAATTAAACGTCAAAGTAATCCAGTCACTTCTTCACAGGGCCTGTGTTCAACACAGACTGACAAACAGCTTTCCATTTCAGTCCAACTCTAATATTTTGTCACTATTTTCATATTATTATTATTATTATTATTAGTAGTAGTAGTAGTAGGGTGGTAGTAGAAGTAGTATTATTATTTTCTCTGATCTGTGTTTGAACGAGAGCTGAAAGCGATCGAAGATGCTAGCAGAGAAATGAACAGCGACACGCCAAGCAGGTCGTCAAGCGACGACAAAGTCAGTGCAAACATCATTCACAAGAAACATAACATGCATTTATATATTACCTTGTGAGTGAAGATGATCAGAATAAACACTGCAAAAACACAAGTGTTTATAGTTATAGTACCTTAGTAAACTTGAAGTAAGACAAAACTAACTTACAAGCTACTTTTCAGCAAGATATAACAGATATATATTGATTTAAGTCGATAATTCCATAATATTGATTAAAATGTACTAGACTAGATTATTTCACATATAACACTGGAAATTTGTCTTGCAAATTTAATAATTTGTCAATATAGGAAGTGTTATTTTTTATCAATATTAAGGAATTATTGACTTAAAACGAGCTCCTATATCTAGCTGAAAAATAACTTGTAAGTTAATTTTGTCTTATATCAGGTGTAGTAAAGTATTTGCACTAGAAATTGTGTACACCCACATACACAATTGGTAATATTTTGTGGTTTTGCAGTGAACTGCCAGGAGAAACTGCAGATTCCATGCAGAAACACCCAGAAACTAAAACAAGACCCCCACCTAAAGCTGCTTCTGATGGTTCCAGCAGGTCTGGTCCTGCAGAGATGACAGCTTTCATAAATAATGTGTAAAATTAGTGACTGCTACAACTTTGTTTCTACCTCATTTAGTAGTTCAGAGGGGTGGGTTAACTTTAACGCGTCATTCTGTCTCCATCCTTACCAGAAACTGGGTTGAAATATTTTGTGAAAGAGGCCAAAAGTTCAGCTCAGGGCTTTTGACTTGCCCTGCTACAAAATATTAATATCATGTTTGCATTCCAGATATATATCGCAATAAAGTTGTGGTTGGAACAATCACTTCAAAGAGGTAATCAGTGGTTCTAAGCTAACCTGTCTTTTTGTCTTTGAGTCATACATTTTAAACTTTTTCACAGTTAGTCACAATACAAGTGTGAAAGATTTACTTCTTCACTCTCTTCTTGTTGATGGTTGAGGAAAGTAGAAATGATCTCCTGCTGTGAAACTATGAGAACCATGTTTCTGGAAAAAAAAAACGAAAAAAAAAAAAAAAACATGTGTGTAGATCAAATATAAGAGATGGGGTCATTTGGACCCCACAAACTTTTTACTCTCTGCGGGATCTCACTGGCGCCAGTTAAATTTCCGCAAGGTTTTTTTTGTTGTTGTGTGTGTTGTGTTAGTAACTGATGGTCTGACGGGACACACCTCTGCTTCCCCACTGTCTGACAGTGACATTTGCTGCACTCCTCCTGAGCATCATATTAGAACGCAGGAGGGCTAATAGAATCAAAAGTGGGCCAAACTGCTCTACAGCGCCCCCTATCGTCAGGTAGGCCAAACCATACATTGCAGAGATCTGATATCTCCCTCCCCATCTTCCAAAATTGGGGAAAAAGTCTCTTGGAGGTATGTCTCAGGTCAAAGGGCAACATTTGTTTGCTAGCTAGCAGGTAGCTAGGATGTAGAGAGTGAGAAACACAAAGCTGCTGCTAAGTGTTACAAAAAGACTACAGAATTTTTGTCCCCTGAAAAAAAGAGCATTTTTTGCACATTTCTGTTGTAATATAGTTCTTGAATTTAATTCATAATGATCTTAAAATGGTCTTAAAAATCATAAACCTCCCATGTGGAGGAGCTAACGTGTCTTAGGGTCTTGATACTTTCTTTCAGCAGAGGTTTTCTTCTTGCCACTCTTCCAAACCTGATGGTGTTTCTTCACCAAACCTCTGAGGCCTTCACAGAACAGCTGTATTTGGACTGAGGTTAACCATAACAAGACGGATTGTATTTGCCAATTCTGTAACCTTTGAAAGCAGCTGGTTGCAATGGATGGGAAGCATTTTTAGAAAGGAGAACGGTCTGGTGTTTGATAATTGTTTGCTGGATTTGTTCCATGTCAGTGTGTTAATATGCAAATTCTGTATTTGTGAAGGTGTGTCAGCTCTGTGTCAACTCCGTCATGCACTGTCAACTCCATCAGATGGACTTTTTGTTGTTTTTTCTTTTAAATAATATTTCTTTTGTTTCTTGAGAAGCATTTGTCTGTAAAATGAGTAAAAATATCACTACTAGGGTATTTTAAAAATCATTTTATATTTATTTTTGTCACATGGTGATGACAAAGTTCTAGGTCAGGTCGATTAAATATTTAATTTTGTAAAAAAAAAATGTTGCAACTGGGAGCCTGTACCTTAGCATCTTTACATTTCCAAAACATTATTTGTCATATCTCTGCATACATAAGGTTGAGAAATAATAAAAAAAAAATATGGGAAAATTAAAACCCATTTTGTCCCTTTTCTCAAGAATCACTGAGCTGTACAAAATGCCTGGAAGGAACAAGCACTGCCTTCAAGATGTAGTTCCTCCTCGGAGCTACAATTTGCAGACTTCCAAGTTTCCAACCTCACAGAGCATCTCTGCCTATGGACTCCTCCACTCAGCTCCTTCAGACTAGCCAGCAGAAATTAGCAAACACCTGGTGGACCTGCTAACTGCTGAGCTCATTATAGGAACTGCTTCTCTGTGCTAAAGGGTTAATAAAGGAGCCATGGTGTAAGGCTGCGATGGACTGGCGACCTATCCAGGTCAACCCCGGCTCTCACCTCTTGACCGTTGGCGATGGCCTTGCGCCCCCACGAGAGATAAGAGTGTTGGATGATGGATGGATGGAGGTTGTGATGATTTCTTGAAGGTGAAGTTTCAGAGAGAGCAGGAGTTTCTTAAGAGACAGAGGATAAATATCAATCATTTGAGCAAAAACTAGGGACAGAATTTATTTATTTATTTTTTTACATGCAGGTGTGTTTTAAAATTAGATAAACGTCAAAAACCACCTCCAGCCAGATTCATACTAAAATAGCTGAGGGTGTGTGCATGTTGTGGCTTTATTGATTGTAACAATAAATAAAGCCATGATGGTGTAACTTAAAAGCAAAGAGTAAAATATCAAACTAATTTTTTCTGCTTTTATAAGCTGCCTGAGAGCAACAAAAGACAATAAAACTCCTTTTCACTGCTGATGCTGAAACTTCTGACAAAACCCTAAGCTATCTCTGCCACGGACTGTAGTGTGTGGGTACTTTGGCTACAGATGTTAAGTCAATTGTAAAAGTGGACCATGGCTGCAGGATAACTAAGAGCGTGGTTTAATTATTCAGTGTTATGTAAGAGCTGAGATGAGATGTGACAAGCAAACTCTCAAAGGTGAGCATGATCATATAAGATCATCTCCAGGGTAAATGTCATTCAAACATGCACAACTCTGCAGAAAGTTCCATGTGTAATCTCCATCTGTACCAGGCTGAGCAAGTTCATTTTAAATGCCAGAGTCAGGGTACATTGGCTTTGATTTATGACCCGCAGCGTACCTGCAAAACTGCTCGAGGAGAACGCTTCAAAATTCAGGTTCAGTTCAACAAGTTTCCACACCTGTCTTATCTTTTATGATAGTTTACGACACATACGCCTTCATTTGGCTAATTTTTCCAATCTTTTTCTGCATTTTCCATTCTACTAAAATGGTCATATTTTCCAGAGGTGTTGATGAACTGATGAACCAAATTACTGGGTGTTACAAAAGTACTTTGTATTTTGCCACATCACAATCACAAATATCACAGGATCTTCTCTGGATGTTATGAAATGCAAAATGGTGCAGAGTTGTATGTCTGAAGGAACATGATTCATGGGTTTCATCTGTTGATGTCTTTAATTCATTAAAGAAAATGTAGGTTGATCACTCATCATGTGTCTCAAATGTTGTCGTGGCAGGACAATTTAATATCATATATTCTATGTA
>NW_015114563.1:0-787 GCF_001443285.1 Poecilia latipinna
TATTTGACGTTGACATTAAAATGCACATTATTCTAACTGCAAGGCTGCACAGTGGCACAGTGGGAAGCACCGTTACCTTGCAGAAACATTAGGATAATAAATAAATATTTTAAAAAGAAGTGTTAACAAAACTAATCAGACTCACCTGTGTCATATTCATTCAAATTACTCTGCCCACCTGGTTTACAAGATAAAGCATAAAAATGTCAAAAATTATTACTAAAGAAATTAGACGGCTTATAGAAAAATTTTGGACAGCATTAAAAGTCATGCCAACCTGTCTGAAGAAATGTGTTGAAGTCATCATAACCGGCTTCAGTCACCAAGACGACACACTAAGAAAAAAACATTGCGGCAGTTTTTAGATGTGCCACAGGTACAAAACACCAGAGTCAAATGGCTCAATTCTTCTTCTTCTTTTGATTTTTATTGGCGGCTGCCGGCTGGCATCCAACTTAAGGTCCATTTACTGCCACCTATCAGACTGGAGTGTGGTCATCAGATATCTCAGAGGGAATTTAACACACCTCAATGATATGTACAATGTGCAAGTTCACATCTTAACATTCATTAATACATGTATGAATGCATGAGCATGCACTGGCATACACACACACTTGCATATATTCTAAATACGATTAATTAACCCAGTGTTATTTAAGAACCTAAATAAGAGATTTTTAACATAATTTGATTTATTACCTAAAAGATTGATCATAGTCCTATACATATATACACTGCTCAAAAAAATAAAGGGAACACTCAAATAACACATCCTAGATCTGAA
>NW_015114563.1:4501-8093 GCF_001443285.1 Poecilia latipinna
ACACAAAAATCATCAATGGAAATCAAATGTATTATGTTTGTTTTAGTTCTCTCCCTGGTTTAACACACCTGGATCAAATGATGGCTCTTTAGAGGCCTAAGAGGAACACTGACATGCTGGAAAGGTTGTTACAACCACCAGGGAGAGAACTAAAACATGGAAGGTGGCGGTAATGCACCTATAAGTTGTTTGCCAACCACAATAAAACAAAAAGGAGAAGAAGAAGAAGAAAATTGGATCCCTGAATGCATGTTCTGCCTCCCATGTGGTCCCTTTAGGTCCAGACAGGGGGCGTGCTGCAACCTCCACCCTACCTGTTGCTCCTTCCCTGAAGAGATGTCACAAATATGTCACAATTGTGGGAGGAACTATCTGATGTTGATTTCTAAAGCAACACCAGACTGAGTTACTGTTGGAGTTAATTTAGAAATCAACACTGGACTGGATTGCTTTTTGTTCAACTCTTTGGAACTCACTAGGGAAACTAACACTCAAGTTATTGAATTAACACTGTATTTTTAACATACAACACTAACACTGGAAATCTAACACTTTTGAATTTGCTGTGTGTTCATGGCTGTTTGTCCTCTCTGTGTTGCCCTGCGACAGACTGGCGACCTGTCCAGGGTGACCCCGCCTCTTGCCTGAAACATTGACTGGAGATGGGCACCAGCACCCCTCCCAACCCTACTAGGGACAAGGGAATAAGAAAATGGATGGATGGATGGATGGATGGATGGATGTATAAAACAAAAAAGAAAACTGGTTCTCATGTAACATCGCTTGTTTGCAGATTTCTTTACATTAGCAAACATGTTTAAAGGAAAAACAATAAAATTATATGTTTCTTATTGCATTTTAACATTTGCATGATGTCAGCAAAATTTTCTTACCACGTTTCTCCGCATAGGTAATGTTATGGAACTGATTAAAAATATAAAATTTCCAGAGATTCGATCTGATGTCAATCATTACTATATTTAATTGCTCCACACCTGATGCTGGGTACACTGTGCTGACTTTCAGGAAGTGATCCATTAGGATACAATGAACTTATTTTACACAATAACCTTCTAATTCATAGACCACATTGTTACAGATTTTATTTAGTACATGTGCTACTTTTTTTTCCTCCATCTAAAATTTGTTCACGGAAAAAGTACAACATAGCTACATAATAATCCGCTTATGATGTGGGGAAAGTTTGATTGTAAACTGTAACAATTTCTGGCTTCAAGGTCTAAACTTTTGCTTTATAAGCACAAGAATCACTAGACTCAACAGGACAGAGACAATCTTTGACTTCAAAACGTTCAAATATTAAGAGATTTGATTTCAGCCATATGCTAAAGAAACTTCAAGATGACTGGATCATTACTTTGAAGATTAAGAAGAATTCACTGAAGACTTTTATACCAATCTTTTTGTTGGTTTTTAGACTTCTAGTCAGCTGATGATGGATCTGAAATTGTGGCTCTCAATTCTGATGGTTTGTGGTAAGTTTAATCTTAAAATGACAATTCATGGAATATCATCATTCTATCATTGTCTACTTGCTAAGAAAGTATTCTTGTTTTTGTGCTTTTATTACAGGAATGGCTGAATCTCAAATCTTGGGCATGGACTTTTTCATATTTGTGCCATCAAGAATCCCTGTTCTTGAAAGCTCATGTGTGGTCATTCCCTGTGATTACCTGTATCCCATGACAGATGCACACACGTTGGTACATGCTGACAGATTTCGGGGATTCTGGAAGAGAGGGAGGACGGTTGTCGCATCAAATATCCCCGAGGTGAGACTAGCGCGCGAGTTCCACCATCGAACCAGAATCCCGGAAAACATGATGGCTGGCAACTGCACCTTGGAGCTCAAAGGCATCAGAAAAACCGACACTGGTCCGTTTTACTTCAGAATTGAAATTCCAAAATATAAAAGCTACTCTTTCACAAAGAATAAGGTGACCCTCAATGTCCTCCGTGAGTATATTAGAGACCTTTTCACTAATTCTAAACCATTTACTTTAAGATAGTAAAACATGTTTAAATAACTATTTAACAAGTGATATTGTGAAAATTCTTGATTTTACAGAAGTTCCTAAGCCTCCCGTGATGACTATAGAAGTCCGTAATAAAGTGACTGCCACCTGCAAAGTTACTCACGTCTGTCCAACATCTCCTCCCCACATCTCCTGGAGCCGCGCAGGAACGTGGACAACGATGTCAAAACAGGAGACTGAATGGACGTGGTTAAACATATCAAAACCGGAGACTAAATGGATGTGGACAACAACATCGACCATGACCTTCACCCCTCAAGAAGCCGATTTTAACAAGCGTTTAGAATGTATGGTGACATTCCATGGCAGGAAGACCACAAAGGGCTCTGTGCTTGTCACCAAGTAGACGACCATGTTTAACTACATATGCAGTTTTAGATTACAGCAATATTTTTAGAGCTATCTGCTATAATGACAAAGGGATTTATTTAGAAGAAAAGCCTGAATTAGTAAAACTGCAAAAAAGTAAATAAATACATTCAGAGAGACAAGAAATTCTTATTGATGTATGCTTTGATTCATGTCACCTGAGTTTAACTTTACATAAATCTTTTGAACATGTGTTAGAGGCACAAAAGTTAGGAGTCTTTTTTTTCTAACCTTTAATGATTTTCTAATAGGATTTATGGAATAATCTTGTTTTGCTGGTTTCTTTCTTTTACTCTTCATCAACTGTAAGATCATACACTGACTATTAAATGTACATCATACTCTAAGTCTACAAGTTTTCCTTTTCTTTTGTATTAAATATTTCATCAAAGTGCTAAGATTATAACATTTGTGTGTTTTTTATCTCTTAACTTTTGTCTCAATAATCTGGAGTGTGTGAAGTGGGGGACTGTCATGGCTGCAGCCTCCCATTTGGGGTGAAAATTAAACTTTTTATTTAGTACTTAAAATAGACCACAAAGAACCTTCATCAACAGAAGAAGTGCACAAATAGCGACAGAAGTAATAGTGTTATGCAATTTAAATCTACATTTAATGATTTACTGGGTAAAATCTTGCTGCCAAGCTAAATATTTTTACCAGTGGGAGAGTCCTTTACAAAGGAAATGTGGATAAAATTTATATATGGCAACATGAAATTTTCTCTACTAAACAGAATATGATAGTCTTTCCTCTTTCAAAGATTGAGATAATGACCTGATGCATTATATTTAAGTACCGTATTTTCCGCATTATAAGGCGCACATAAAAACCTTCAATTTCCTCAAAAGCCGACACTGCGCCTTATAATCCGGTGCGCCTTATATATAGACCAATATTAAGCCACAACAGGTCTAGCAACCAGCCGCCGACTTAATTTTTTGCCTGCAGAAGAAGAAGCGCACGGTGCATGCTGGGATAGTTGTTAGGACGCTGGTTTGTAATCTTTTAATAAAGTTTGACTGACCTATCTACCTACTGACCATCTAGAATCAGGTCATCTGCAGGTCATTTAGCACCATGTTCTCCACGAACATGCTGTACGCGAACGGAGAAGGGTGACCATCGTCTGGCCACACCCCGGCCCAGTCGTGGAAAGCTCTCCT
>NW_015114563.1:12864-14154 GCF_001443285.1 Poecilia latipinna
ATAATCTGACTTATTTTCACATCTGCACTTACAAAGCTTGCAGGTCAACAACTATAGGAACATCATTTGATCCCTTTAAAGTCTGTCTCTTGTCAGAATAGTTTTACTTTTAAACACTTTAAACAAATATCAAAATTTTCAATTTTCTAAAGACAACACTTGCACAACATGTTGTAACCAAATAAATGCTACCACATAAATGATAATTAAAAATACACTTAGGTACATTTTTACAACAGCTTAATTCCCATTATTGATGCATGCATAAAACTTATTTGGAAAAATTATAGCTGCAAGCAAATGTGCCTTATGAGGCACTCTAATGTTTGAGAGTTAAATGTAACCCAAATATTTTTAGAATTCATTTCCTTCATTTAAGGGAATGAATTAAATATATTTAGAATTAATTTCCTTTTTAACCTGGTTAACACTGTTAGTGTAGATTGCATTTGCAAGCAGAGTCGGCACAGAACATCTGCGGCACACATCAAAATGCTTACACAGAACAAACTTACTTTAAATATAATTAAACCATTAATTACAGACTAGGTAGACAAACTGCAGCTTTTCCTCTATTTATTAGACATTGGCATATATTTGATCATCCCAGTCAGTCTGAAAAACAAATACAACGTAAAATTATTGCATTTACTCAAGAATTTATGAAAGTAGAGATGAATACATACCCCAGCATTTCCATTCACATCTTCATTCATATAAATATTAGAAGAATGTGGATCATCACAAGTCTTGTTCCTGGGAATACAAATCAAATGTTTTGAAAACAATTATAAATAAGATGAAAAGTTTGCTTAGTTGAGTGATGAGGATGTTTTGAGGCCTTCTCTTGGGGGTCCTGACTTCTTTGTGTCATTTAAGTGTCTCTAGGTTTCCCCCTGCTGGCCGAATAAAGGTATAACTTTAAAAGTATAATTTTCTAAGAGGAGTCTAATATGCATGGCTTTGTGCATAGAATCCTGTTAGAGCTATTGTCTCCTAAAGGTTAATTTCGATCAGAAAAAAGATAATAAACTACACAGGGATTCATAATGTGAAATAAATTTGTCATAAAATGTAAAGAATCATAAATAAAATCTAGAACTACCTTAGTAGGAAGCATTGTGCATATAAAAACCATGAACAAGAACATTCCCAGATGGATTTAGGCCTGTAGAGCCTAAATTTATTTAGGCTCTACAGGCTTTTCCTGAAGGATAATCTAGGACAAGTCCTATTTCAAAAATAACAGCCAAATTAAAACCCTTCGACATTTCCTCTGAATCATCAACA
>NW_015114563.1:18215-20696 GCF_001443285.1 Poecilia latipinna
AAAACAAAAAAGAAAACTGGTTCTCATGTAACATCGCTTGTTTGCAGATTTCTTTACATTAGCAAACAATACAAGGAAAAGCATTAGCTACATTAGCAAACATGTTTAAAGGAAAAGCAGTGAAATTATATATTTCTTATTGCATTTTAACATTTGCATGATGTCAGCAAAATTTTCTTACCACATTTTTCCGCATGGGTAATGTTATGGAACTGATTAAAAATATTAAAATTCCAAAGATTCGATCTGATGTCAAGCATTACTATGTAATTAGTACATGTGCTACATTTATTTCTTTTTTCCTCCATCTAAAATTTGTTCACGGAAAAAGTACAAAATAGCTACATGATAATCCGCTTATGACGTGGGGAAAGTTTGATTGCAAACTAGCAATTTCTGGCTTCAAGGTCTAAACTTTTGCTTTATAAGCACAAGACTCTCTCACCACACAATAGGACAGAGACATATTCTTTGGCTGCACAACGTTCAAATCTTAAATGATTTAATTTCAGTCATATGTTAATGAAACTAAAAGGTGAGTGGATTATTACTTTGAAGATTAAAAAGAATTCACTAAAGATTTTATATTTATCTTAATTTTTTGTTGGTTTTTATACTTCTAGTCAGCTGATGATGGATCTGAAATTGTGGCTCTCAATTCTGATGGTTTGTGGTAAGTTTAATCTTAAAATGACAATTCATGGAATATCATCATTCTATCATTGTCTACTTGCTAAGAAAGTATTCTTGTGTTTGTGCTTTTATTACAGGAATGGCTGAATCTCAAATCTTGGGCAAGGACTGGCTCATAAATGTGCCATCAAGAATCCCTGTTCTTGAAAGCTCATGTGTGGTCATTCCCTGTGTATACTCGTGTCCCAAGAAAAGAAAAACATTTAACAGATTTCGGGCATTCTGGTACAGAGGGCACACGATCGTCGCATCAAATTTCCCCGAGTTGAGACTAACGCGCGAGTTCCACCATCGAACCAGAATGGCAGGAAGCATTGAAAGTGGCAACTGTACCTGGCAGCTGTATTTCGTCAGAAAAACCGACACTGGTCCGTTTTACTTCAGAATTGAAATTCCATTTCTTAATAGCTACTCCTACTTAAAAAATAAGGTGACCCTCGATATCTTCCGTGAGTATATTAGAGACCTTTTCAGTATTTCTAAACCATTTACTTTAACATAGTAAAACGTGTTTAAATAACTATTTAACAAGTGATTTTGTGAAAATTGTTGATTGTACAGAAGTTCCTAAGCGTCCCGTGATGACTATAGACGTCCGTAATAAAGTGACTGCCACCTGCAAAGTTACTCACGTCTGTCCAACATCTCCTCCCCACATCTCCTGGAGCCGCGCAGGAACGTGGACAACAATGTCAAAACAGGAGAATAAATGGTTGTGGTCAACAACATCGACCATGACCTTCATCCCTCGAGTAGCCGATTTTAACAAGCGTTTAGAATGTAAGGTGACATTCCATGGCAGGAAGACCACAAAGGGCTCTGTGCTTGTCTTCAAGAAGAGGAAACAAAATATTGGAGTACTAAATTAAAGCAATATTTTAGAGCTGTCTGCCATAATGACAGTGATTTTGCAGAAAAAGGCCTGAATTAGCAAATCTGCAAAGAAAAAAAACATTTAGAGACAAGAAATTCTTATTGTTGTATGCTTTGATTCATATCACCTTCTGAGTTTAACTTTACCTAAATTGTTTGAACATGTGTTAGAGGCACAAAAGTTAGGAGTCTTTTTTAACCTTTAATGGTTTTCTAATAGGATTTATGGAATAATCTTGTTTTGCTGGTTTCTTTCTTTTACTCTTCATCAACTGTATGATGATACACTATTAAATGTACGTCTTACTTCAAAGTCTACAAGTTTTCCTTTTGTTTTCTATTAAATATTTCATCGAAGTGCTAAGATTATAACATTTGTGTATTTTTTATCTCTTAAATTTTGTCTCAATTATCTGGAGTGTTGGACTGTTGTGGCTCCAGCCTCCCATTTATGGTGAATAGAGAGCATAATATATTTTATTTAGCACTTAAAATAGACCACAAAGAACCTTCATCAACAGACAAACTGCACAAATAGCGACAGAAGTAATAGTGTTATGCAATTTAAATCTACATTGAATGATTCAATGGGTAAATTTTGCTGCCAAGCTAAATATTTTTACAAGTGGGAGATTCCCTAACAAAGGAAATGTAGATAAAATATTTATGGAAACATGAACTTTTCTCTACTAATCAGAATATGATAGTCTTTCCTCTTTCAAAGATTGAGATAATGACCTGATGCATTATATTTAAGTAGCTTGTCAACTGCACTGACGAGAAGAAAAGAGGGGAAGTAGAATAAATGTTACTTTGCTGTTATTTTTGGCATTTTTCATGCTTTTGAATAACATAGCATATCACAGTTATGCATTGCTAACTTTTAAATGGTAATCTTCATCTTTGCATCCTTTG
>NW_015114563.1:23621-26258 GCF_001443285.1 Poecilia latipinna
ATAAAAACCTTCAATTTCCTCAAAAGCCGACACTGCGCCTTATAATCCGGTGCGCCTTATATATAGACCAATATTAAGCCACAACAGGTCTAGCAACCAGCCGCCGACTTAATTTTTTGCCTGTAGAAGAAGAAGCGCACGGGGCATGCTGGGATAGTTGTTAGGACGCTGGTTTGTAATCTTTTAATAAAGTTTGACTGACCTATCTACCTACTGACCATCTAGAATCAGGTCATCTGCAGGTCATTTAGCACCATGTTCTCCACGAACATGCTGTACGCGAACGGAGAAGGGTGACCATCGTCTGGCCACACCCCGGCCCAGTCGTGGAAAGCTCTCCTCGCCAACTGGAGTCGGACTACTTTGTTGACATTCCCTTTAGTGCAGCTCCTTCTAGTTGATGCATAACGTAACTCCGGCCTTTACTGTAGCGTCTATTCTATGTGCCTTATGGTGCGGAAAGTACGGTAGTTTGTCAACTGAACTGACGAATGATATAGTTTTACAATGTTTTTGCTGCCAGATAAATATTTTTACAAGTGGGAGAGTCCCTTACAAAGGAAATGTGGATAAAATACATATATTGAAACATGAACTGTTCACTACTAATCAGAATATGATAGTCTTTCCTCTTTCAAAGATTGAGATAATGACTTGATGCACTATATTTAAGCAGTTTGTCAACTGCACTGACGAAAAGAAAACAGGGGAAGTAAAATTAAAATTACTTATCCATTATTTTTGGCATTTTCCATGCTTTGGAATCACATAGCTGTCATAATGTTGGATTTTTGTGTGGGTTTTTCTGTGTTCTCCATTTAGTTTGGGCTTATTTCTAGGTTTCAAGTGTCTTATTTTGGGTACTGCCAGTTTTCCTTTGTCCACTAATTAGTAATTTGATCCACCTGTTTGCCAAGCTATTTAGAGTTGACGTGCTGCAGGTTTGGTGCAGCAGTCTGGTCTGAGCGTCGTCTAAGCTCTGTGTCAGTGCTAGTCTTAGTTGCAGCCGTATTGATGCTGAGTTTAGTACGTCTATTGTAACTGGAGAGTCTGACCTGTAAAATCTTTGATGGTAATGAAGATTAAAAGTATAATGACGAGACAGAGAAAGTCTCTTGGTTCCTGTCAACGCAAAACACCACCATTCCTGACAATGGCATATCACATAGTTATGCATGGCCAACTTTTAAATGGTTATCTTCATCTTTGCATCCTTTGTTACTGTTGCACTGGAGTAACAAAGCATGCTCTGGTGCTCCAGCAGCAGAAACAGATGAAAAGAGATTTACAGAAATAAAAATTCAGCTTAAACCAAGTCACACTTTATGTTTCATTTTAAGCACAATCTACTATTATCATGCTGCAGTATAGACATAGTTACAATAATTAAGAAAACTACCAGGCAAAAATCTTTATTGATCCTTTACTTCAATCTTAATTGTTTATTGTTGTAGGATAACACTGGGGGGGGGGAATCAAGTTACAGTACTGGAGTTGTTTGGTTAACACTGGCATAGAGTGGCGTCTATATTAAAAGTTCCTCCAGCAATAAGTTATATGCTGCTTGTAAGAGAATAACTGAAGAAAGACGCCTGAACCTCTGCAAAACGATGAACATGAAGAGGTCTCTCATCTTGATTTGACAACAATCTCCCCTGGAAAATATTTCTCCCAAATGGCTGTTATCTGCTTCACATTAATTCTTGTTTTATGAGTCAAACATTTTCTGTTGTCAATGAAGAATTTAAAATAAAATACGCTGTTTGTGTCAGCTACGGACAGCAATGCCAAAAGCAAAAACGAGGTTGAAACTTTTACGTTTTCTTTTTGAGTAATGTCGATGTTTTGAAAAATTTCACTGAGGTTTGTAGCAACTTCCCTTTATGAGAGTTAATTCTGAACAGACATACATGCACTTAGATGTGGGTTTTTCCACACTAGACCAAGAGTACACGCTCAACAACAACCACCACGTTTTCTTCGTTTATTATTAAACAGTCATAATCTGACTTATTTTCACATCTGCACTTACAAAGCTTGCAGGTCAACAACTACAGGATCACCATTTGATCC
This sequence comes from Poecilia latipinna, assembly GCF_001443285.1. Lineage (NCBI taxonomy): Eukaryota > Metazoa > Chordata > Actinopteri > Cyprinodontiformes > Poeciliidae > Poecilia > Poecilia latipinna. The sequence continues at coordinate 25,695 of NW_015114563.1, forward strand.
CTTTAAAGTTTGTCTCTTGTCAAAATAGTTTTACTTTTAAACACTTTAAACAAATATCAAAATTTTCAAGCAAAAGAGGAAATTCTAAAGACAACACTTGCACAACATGTTGTAACCAAATAAATGCTACCACATAAATGATAATTAAAAATACACTGAGGTACATTTTTACAACAGCTTAATAGCCATTATTGATAAATTCATTTACAAAACTTGTATGGAAAAGTTATAGCTGCAAGCAAAAGTACCTTATGAAGTACTTTAATGTTTGAGAGTTAAATGTAACACAAATATTTTTTGAATTTGCTTCCTTTATTTAAAGGAAATGAATTAAATATATTTAGAATTAATCTCCTTTTTAACCTGGTTAACACTGTTGGTGTAGATTGCATTTGCAAGCGGAGTCTGCACAGAACATCTGCAGCACACATCAAAATGCTTACACAGAACAAACTTACTTTAAATATAATTAACCATTAATTATACCAGGTAGACAAACTGCAGCTTTTCCTCTATTTATTAGACATTGGCATATATTTGATCATCCCAGTCAGTCTGAAAAAC
>NW_015114563.1:30121-50818 GCF_001443285.1 Poecilia latipinna
GGTGAACAACTCACCAGGGAGGCGTCCAGGAGGCATCCTAACCCCTCCTGGCCGAGATGCCCGAGCCACCTCAACTGGCTACTCTCGACACAAAGGAGCAGCGGTTCTACTCTGAGTCCCTCGTGGACTCTTGTATCCGCGTCCTCATTCTTTCAGTCATGACCCAAAGCTCGTGACCATAGATCACGGTAAGGAATGTAGATCGACCGGTAAATTGAGAACTTCGGTTTTTGACTCTGCTCTCTCTTCACTACGACAAGAGAACAGTTGTGGTGCTTCGTTGCAGACGCTGCACCAATCCCCCTGCCGACCTCCTGCTCCCTTCTTCCCTCATTCGTAAACAAGATCCTGAGATACTTAAATTCCTCCACTTGGGGCCGGAAACCCAACAACAGAACACCGCTCAAGTTCAGATCGAGGGGCCAATCACGGACCACCGAACCTGAAATTACCCCTGCGATAATAAATCTTAATATATGATGCAACCTGAAATTAAAATATTAGTTATTTAACTCATGTATTGTTGTTTTCTTTGTTCATCCTAATGAGAAGAGTGGTGAATGACACATCAACACTCAGCAGATTTTGGCGTCCTCTGATCAAATAATATTCCTGGAGTTGTTTTCTTTCCACCAGTATCTGCTGCTTTTCTTTAGAGTATCTCTGTTTGAAGCCAGTTAAATCATTATTTTTAACACAATTTGTAGAGTCGCACTTTGAGCTGATGTCATGACGAATAACGTTTACATGCAGTACCTCGCAGACCAATAGGGGGCACCTTGTGGACCACCATCGGTCTGGGGACCACTGTTTGAGAAAGACTGCTTTAGGGTTAATTTGTGTCAGATAAAAAGATTAATAAACTACACAGTGACCCATTGTGTGAAATAAATTTGTCATAAAATGTAATGAGTAATAAATAAAATCTAGAATAACGTGCGAAGGAAGAAATGTACATATAAATAATCTCACTATGAACAAGAACATTCCAAGATGTTGTCTAAATGCTTTTAAGCTCTACAGGCTTTTCCTGAAGGATAATCTACGACAGGTCCTATTTCAGAAATAGCAGGCCTTCAACATTTCTACTGAATCAATCAATACCCAGATATTTGGAGGATGATATTTTATCAATAAGGCCTTCCACAGATCAGAAATACCAATACCATCAAGATTTAGGTTTAGTTCTAGAAAACGGCATGATTTGTAGTCTTCATGGTAAGGATGAGCTTCAGGTCATACATTGATGTATCATGTTATCTACATAAAAATGCACTTTAGCTGTAGACACATTCTTTCAAGTGCTATTTGGAAATTGAAAAAAAGAATAAGGCCAAAAACTGTGCCTTGAAGGACTCTTATCAAAATTCTCTAAATATTTGACATATTTACATTAAAATGCACATTATTCTTTCTGGAAGGTAAATAGAATAATGTATACTGTATAATACAAAAAATAAAACATTTTCTAATGTAACACTGCTTGTTTGCAGATTTCTTTACATTAGCAAACAATATTTCTATTTTACTCACCATTTCTTATAAACTCCGACTACAAGTATAACCAACAGCAAGAACCCTGCTGCTCCAGTGGCAATGAAAATGTAAAGAATCGTCTCTGTTAAGACAAAAATGACACAATGTATGTTTATGTTATTCGCCATGTTTGGTGGTGAGTCTTGAAATCGGATATCACTTCATACCGTCATGAGGTATAGAGAGTGTATGGCTGGCCTTCCCTTGGATGTTAGATGCCAAACACTGCACAAACTTGGAAGACTCAATGTCTTCCCAAAGAATCTTTATGGTATAGAAACCATTTTTATCTCTTGTAGTTCCAGGCAGAATTTTGTCAGACTGCTTAAATGTGACAGTGCTGGCAGGATTGGAGTCCACAATACATTCACACTTCACCCAGTTGCCCTCTATTGAGCATGACGACTCAGTCTTTATCTCAGGAGCATCTGTAAAGGCAAAAAATAAAAAATTTAAAAAAAATCCCAGAATGCATTTGGAATCAGCTATGAGTTCATATTCATTCTAGTGACAATATTAAACATTGTCACTATGTCTGTTATTTTTTTACTCACATAAAACATTGAGCTGGACAGGCCGTGAAACATTTTTTCCCTCGTCGTTGATAGCAGCACAGTACATTGCTCCTATCGTTCGAGAAACATTTGACACTATGTAGAGGTTTCCCTGAGAGATCTTTGCTCCAGTTTCATTGTGCCACTCGTAGTGACTGACAGGAGGGTGAGCCTCACTGGAGCAAGTGAGAGCCACAGTTTCTCCCTCCTTTACATCGACTTTGTACTCAACATTCACATTCATTGGTGCATCTGCATGAATATATAAAAACAGCTATATAATCTTGCCATATATATCTTTTGTGATGGCGTCTGGTACAACAGTATCATGAAAAAGTAAATCCACAAAAATTGAAGTCCTCAGATGTTGCAAATATAGAGGCAAACAACATTTTAGAAACATGCCATCATAATATGGTAATTAATTATAGCATCTTGATTTATTTAAAACTCTGTTTTATTTATCTGTATTTAGAAAAGATTACAAGGAATCACTGAAAGTCGGCTCATGTTGGCTTTCTTTGCTCACAATGTTTTGGTAGTGAACTAGATAATGAATTCATTCGTTTTAACCTGGTTGACATAAATCTGTTGGATGAACTGGCATCCAACTAGCCAGTTGGCTAGTTTATTGATAAACTATCCAATTGGCCTTTTACCAGTTGGTAAAATGCTAACATTGACATGATGTACATTTATTGGTAAAATTATGTCCAAAACAGTGAATTCTTCATTTTGCCTCTTGAGCTTTTTTGACCTCAATGTGCCTCTCTATATTTTCACTTCCCTTTTAAAAGGATTTTTTCATTCAAAACCATTTTTCATGTGACTTAAAGATCATAGTAATTTGGTTTTAAATCCAAAATGTAATCAGGAAAATGTTATTCTAATCAACACTTACATTTTACATGAAGTATCTTGGATTTCTCCTGACTTTTGCCCCCCTTGTAGGTTACAGTGCACTGTAAAGGCTTGTTGTGGTCAATATGAGTTGGCCGAAAGCTCAGAATAGACGTTGTGTTCCACTCTGCATTGCCAAGCTGTTGGGACTGATGAATCTCCTCTCCAAGGTGATTCCACTTGAAATGGGGAGGAGAGGAGGGGCAGGAGTGAGACACGGAGCAGAATGCAGACACATTTTGTCCCTCCTTAAGGTCCTCTTTCACCAAGAGTTGGAGAGGATTTGGCTCACCTGTGTTAACCAGAGACATCACAATAGACTATTAAAATGATCTATGTATAGTAATCAAAAAGAGAAAATTAAAATGTTTCATCCTGTGTTAATATAGCCTGGTAAAAAACCAGAGCCTGCGGCGGCAGCATGTCGGTTAGTTTTTGTTAACCAGAAAGCAGTTGGGCACAATATCGCAACACCAACACCGTGAGTCAAGCAATGGCTGGGACAGCCTACTATATAAAGTACTCGGGGGCCACTTCTTTAATATTACACATCCACATTTGTAGAGTATGGGACAGTTCTGTATTTTACCCTAAATGTGTCAGTTTGATGCTATGAAGCTCTGGGTAGGGTTAGGGCTCTTAATGTTAGTATTTGTAAGTGTGAAAAACACAGACTGAATGGCTTTATTCACTTCCTGTGCTGACATTGCTAAAATTACAGACAGACTACAATTCTAACACAGAGCAGAAAATCAACAACTTCTCCTTCTGTTTGCTGATCGATGTGGTAGAAAATCTACCAGAGGAATCCAGGCCAATGGGAGAAAACTGAGACCGCAAGATTTGAATAGAGTGAAATATTGTAGGAAGTCAATGGCCAGGCTGGTGTTCCTGATGAGATAACACTTAATTTAATGTGAAACTAAATACATTTTGTCTCTGATAAACTTTCCCAAATGTAGCAAACAACATTAAGCCTCATTTAAAATGGAAATAGAGAATGATTTCAAATTTAGATCAAGAAGTCACCTTAGAGCGAAGCGTCAGTTCAGATTTGTTGCATATATTGCATTGATTCCACTTTTAATATGGGGCATTTGGCTTATTTGGTCAATTATTATATGCTTCGTGTCATTAAAATGGTTTGGCTTGTTGAGTTTTCAAAAGGTGAAACTAGTCAGCTGAGTGGTCTAAAACCTGAATATATTTTTCTGTCATAAATTAAATTGTGTACTGTGAAACATTAGTAACTAATGTAAACTGATATGCTTCATATATTTCAACAAACATCTTGGACTTTTTTTCATTTCTGTTTAATTTCATTCTTGTTTTTTAAGATTTATTTGCTTTAGTTCACTAGCAATTTCTTAATGTTTTGTTTCTTGAATATTTTTCTCCACGCATAAACAAAAGTAAAACAATGCACAAAAAATACTAATTTGTAAACTTTTAGATACCGTAAAATTAGTCTAAAATTGGTTAAACCCTTAAAACAAATGCAAAGGTCAAACATAAAATGTTGCATTTGTATTAACTAAATACTAAAAATGCTCATAAATGTCAAACATGGTAGCAACACTGAAAACAGAAAGGAGAAAATAATGAGCTACTTACTTATAACTGATATGGCGATGTTATTTTTGTAGGAAAAGCTGTCGTAGCTCTTAATTTCAATTCTAAAATCCAAAGGCCCCACGTCGCTTTTTTGAAGGGGGTCGATCTTCAGAGAGCAGTTCTTTCCTTCCAGCTCCCCAACAAGCTCAACGCGATTCCGATACGCCTGTACCGTCTGTCCAGAGCCTGAGTGAAAAATTACGCCATTTGGATTGTTCCAAATCCCAGTGAATTCATATTTACTTCCCTTATCTGGATAGTTAAAAGAGCAGGGGATCACCACACATGAGCCGAGGAGCCCTTTAACTGAGGCTGGAGATGTGGATGTCCAGGATGAGGCGTCGCTTTCAGACCCTGTATGTAGAAACATTTAAGTATTGTAACTTATAAATTAAATTTCACTAAAGTAAATTCACCTGAAAAGAAATTTTTGGAAACAACATTGACAATAATTAGCATCTCTTAATTGATAAATTACACAAAATATACCCTACCTTTCAAATAAATGCATGCAAAAAAGGTAAGCCATTTGGAGGGACCCATCTCATCTTCTTGGGTGAATTGCAAATGAAAGAAATACGATGGGCATGCAGGCTGCAGCTACTTTTACATTCCCGTGACAGATGACTTGTCTAGTTTCCGTTCCACTTTTATCAAACCTCAAACGCACTGCGTCACATACATGTGCATATTTATCATCTGCAAGCGTGACCAACGAAAGAACACTACCAAACCTAATCTTAAGTACGGCTTAACAACGTATTTAAAACTATGAGGAAGATTTCAAATACGTTTAAATTTGACAGTTATAAAGTCATTTCACTGGATCGCCCTTCATTTCGCTGCGGTTCGGAACGCCCCTCCACAATCTCACCAATTCCATGATGCACGCCCCATCGTCACCGCTGAGCTTCCAGGAGGAGTTGTCATGCTGGATTCATGCAAAGGTACCACTGCTGGACCTGTAACAAAGATTTTAACAAAGAAACATGCGAAAGATGATAGTACAGACTTTTAAAGTGTACATTTGGGCAGAAAGTTAAAGCGACAATGACGGAAAACAAATAAGAAATCAAGAAAAATCCAAGGACTGCTGACCATACAGTATTAAACACCTTTAAAATAATCTTAATGCAATTCATAGCACAGATCTCTGTGTGATCAGCTCGAGGGAAATGTATATATATTAAAAAAAAATACATATTTTGAATGTTGTATAATTCTCTAGCACTGTTGAGAAACAGATGAAAGCGCCGTTTCCTCTATAAAGGGTATAACAAATGATTGAGGAACAGAAACCTCAAAATTAAAAGGAGGAATAAAGCATGGGATGAAAATACAATTTTAGATTAGACTACCAACATTAAATCAGCAACTACAGAATCTGGGATGCAGTTTATGTTGCCATGAGGATGGTTTGTACACACTGTAGATGTTAAAATGAGCCAAAGAAGGGTTAAAATATTGTTGCAGTAGAAATGTCAGCCTGTCACTCCCTCACCGCAGAAGCCATGACTTATTTATAGAAAGACCTGCTACCGAGTAAAGTGTGAACTTCTGCACGACATTGTGCTCGAACCACAGTCTGTGAAAAGTAAAAGTGTAACAAAATCCTAAATCAACATTTTTTTTGTGGATAAACTGTATAAATATTTTTTGTTTCTGTGCATATTGTGACATTTTCATGTAATTTTTCAAATTCTGTGATTCTTTGTCTAAAACCACTGAGTGCAGCAAAACAGGAATGATTACTTTGCAAGAAATAATTCTAATACTCTAATAATATGGACGAATTAACTCATTCTGCTGCAGAGAATAAGGGAGGTGGTTGCACAATATCCAAGTACACAACTGATTGCAGGTCAGTCTGTGATGTAAAGGCATTGTGTTATAACAGGTTTGTAAAGGTGAAAAACTCTGAAATCAATGGTTCATTAAGTCTTTACTAAATGCTTTATTCATAAATACACCACATAGTCAGGCAAGATAAGCAATAATATACATTTCATTTTCTAAAATAAAATCAAACTTTTAAATATTAATGCACCGTTAAAAATATACAAACAGAAATGACCAAATCAATTTAAAACATTTAGTTTACTTGACCCTACTGTAAAAAAAAACTAAGTCATGAAACTGAATTATATAAATGTTCTTAAGTTATTTTATCTTTCAATAATATAAGTAATTTGATTTTTTTAAACAGCCAATTGGTTAGGATAGATTTTCTATTGATAATATTTTGAAGATGTTTTATTTATTCTTACGTTATACTTGTTGGAGATTCTTTAATGAGCTGAAATATGCAACTGTGACAAAAAGGTGTGAACTGAATAATGACTTTATGGGTGTGGTAGTTTTCTGAAACTCTGCCGGGTTTACAGGGGGACTTTTTATAGACGGCATATAAATAAGTCAAAACACAGAAACAATGTTTTATTTTTGGCTGCATAAGATTTTTTTTTTTTTAAATATCTAACAATTTTAGAATATGTGCAGTCATATTGAATTTTGAAAATCAAAAAGACAGGACTGCTTTTTTTTTATCTGTACTTGACTTTACCAAATGTACTGTTGCCCTTATGCTCATGTTTCTATATATTTATTTTAAATAAACTTCATAAAACAGAAAGAAAAGCTGAACCTGAAAGGTTTTTCATATCAGAAACTGGAGGTTTCCTGAGCTTCTTCCTGTCTGCCAATAGACTTTCACTATGAATAAGTAAATGCTGACCCTTCTAACACAAAGGCTTAAGTTACTTTTGGTTAGTAAAATTATATTTTTTTATAACATATCTAAACCTGGGTGAGTTATTCCTTCAATGTTGGACAATAAACCACACCTTCAGTCTTGAGCTGTTTGCCTGTACATCATGATTAGAAAAAAAAAATAGACTCAACTATCTTAACTTTTGGCACCAAGTGTCGTGTTGGGTTCACGTCTTTTAACCCACAAACATGAGAACGGGGAATCGGATAAAGTTTACTTTAACAAAGATGAAATGTGAGATGGTGAGGTTTCCGTCCTGTGGGTGGGAAGCCGAAGTCGTCAGAACTCTGGGGGTAAGTTGAGAGAGATGGTGAGATGAGGGTAAATTGGACAGATTGAATTCTGAGGAAATGGATTGATCTTACTTGGTGAGAAGGTTAGTTTCTGCCAAGGGGAGAAGTACTGTGGTCTCTGAGGTTGAGGTCTCTTACCAGGGGGTCCTTGTGATGATCCCGGTTCCAGTGTGTGGCCTTGATGGAGAGTTCCTTGGAGGTAGATGGGAGAGGCTTTGCGGTGGAGGGCGGACTGGTAAGCACTTGTGAGGAGAGGCGAGGAGCGGTCCGATAGCCAGCCATGAAACCAGGAAAACTCAGAAAGCAGAGTACCATAACTAGCAAAACACTCGGGCCTCAAAGTGCTAGGAGACCGCTCCTTGTACACTTCTAGATGAGGAGATGATTGATCACAGGTGCGCTGAATCCAAACAGCAGGAACGCCCTCCAGGAAGGAGCAGCCTCTTAACGTCATCTAGTGGATGACGAGGGAAGCAGCAGACAACAGAAAATCCACACAAAGACCAAAAAAACCCCAATTCCCAACAGTAAGGACTGGTATGTGTTGTGTAAAGCATTTTGTTATTACTCCATCGTTAAGGCTGTTGTGACAACAACTGGTAAATAGATAAGTTGTACCTTTTCTAGTTGATTTTGTCTTATTTCTGGGTTTTTCCGAAAGACAAAACTTGCATTCAAAATAAAATATCACAAATTTCAAATGCAAGTCAAGTCAATACAACTCTACATTCCTGAGGGAAATTTAATAGTTTGTGTCATAATACAGAACTCCACAGGGGGTCAATAAATATAACTTTAGCCATAGATAGGAAAGACTTTTTGTGATCTGGCCCAACGGCATTGAAGAAGCCTCTGACCTCTGACACTGATGTTAAATTACCGTCTTGAGGAGAATAGGCCCTTTTTTGTCCATGATGATTTTCATTCTTCTTTGCACAGGCAGATCTCACATTAGAGGACTTTTTCACTATCTGCAGCTGCATGCATGTTATGTTTCTCTCTTTGCTTGTTATTGTTCTGTCCAGTTCATAAAACAGAGAAAAACAGCTGGACCTAAAAGGTTTGTCACATCAGAAACTATTCATTTCCTGAACTTCTGCAAACAGACTCACGAGATACAACGAGGGGATTCTGACCTTTTTCACAAAAAGGCTTAAATTACATTTGATTAGTAACTATTTTTCTTTTTCTACATATCCACTCCTGGATGAGTTATTACTCAGACGCTGGACCATAAACCACACTTCCAGTCTATAACTGCTTGTTATACTCTCTCTGGATTAACTCATCTCCACGTTTATCTGGAAGACATACAAAATAAAAATGTCAACTTTTGAATGCAACTCAATTCAATTAAAAAATGACTGATAATCCAAGAGGGACATGCCATGGATGAGGTTAAAGCAGGACCTGATCTCTGCTTTTACTTATTTCCAGAGTTGCATTGTTGACAACTTCTTTTTAGCTTCCCTAATTACAGTGGAACTAGTAAGTTTAAAGGGCGGAGCACCAAATAAATAATTTTATACCCTTGTGTTGTATTGTTATAGATCAAGAAACTTCAACATCATAGCTGTACTTTATCAAACAAATCTGTTGGAAAAACGTATAACCAGTTCCCTTCCTATTTTGCCACCTCTTCTGATGTTGTGTCTTCATTGTGGTTTTGGTGACCTAAGTTCGCATTTAACATGTCTTCCCTTTCTTGGTGCTTTCTTGCACCCATGTGATTCAAAACACTTATTCTGTCAACACTTACATCCTACATGGTGGATCTCTGGCGTTTCTGCTTGTATGTTACAGTTGTTGTCCAACAATTGGTCTGATTTGGAGATGAAAAATTAATGCTAATGGCAATTATTAACAAAGTTAGCAATTTATATTAAAATTACATAGTCAGGGTACAACCTGATTATCAATAAACAATAGTCACATAGTCCTCATTATGGATGGAGGCCATGAAAATGGTTTGGTATTAAAATAAAAATAAATAAATCCATGTTTTAGCAGCAAAACTGCACATGTATGTAACACATGCATGTTTTAGATGAGTCTCCGTTGCAGCAGACCTGATTCAAATGATTGCATGAACTCCTCTGTTGTTGCCAAATACTGCAGAAGCCTGTTAATCACCCATTCATATAAGTCATATGTTTGGAAGAAAGGAGGAACCTAAAACATGTAGGGCAGTGAGCAACTGATATAACACATATTTTATCCATATACAAGAGTTTATTAACAACAACAACAAAAACATCAGCCTTCCAATTAAAATTCTTTAATCAACAAACTTATTACGCGAACAAGCTACTAAAAGTAAAACCCTGAAAATATAGAAATAGAAATAGAATCAATCAAATGATGCAATGATTAGAAACCAGATTATTTAAAATGAACACAGCTTCCTTTCCTGAAACTCCTTCTTCTTCTTCTGGAACCAAAACTAGGTCGATGCAAATGCATTATTGAATGACAGGTCTTCTACTCTTCACTCCTTGTCGTACCGTCCTGGGTGGCACAACATCGTCCACTGTAAAGGCTTTTCAGAGTCTGTTTGACTCAAGGCAAAGCTCAGAATACACATGGCTCTCCTCTATGCATTGCCAAGCTCTTTGGATTCATGGATCTCCTCTCTCCAGAGTGATTCCCCTTTGAAACAAGCAGGGGAGATGTGGGAGGACTGAAATGCAGAACAGAATGCAGATTCTGCTCCTTCTTCGTGTTATTTCTACAGGAAATTGATGGGAATGCTAAAGTGCTTTTTTTTTTTTTGGATGAGGAAAGGACAAATCCCATCATGTGTTGTTGATGAAGTGCTTCATTCAGGTTCAGCTCGAGTTGAGGTTAAAACAAAAAGCACTTTTTCCAAACAGCAACTCTTAAAATCTGTTGCGATTAGACAAGTTTGTGACAAAGTGAAGACCCACTTAACACAAATGAAGGCAAACAGAAACTGAATAATCTTCTGTTCTTCTTTAGAAATGTTCCTAAAATAACCCTCCTGGCAGACCTCAAGAGGAACTACATGGCAGCTTCTGTTGAATTAATTTAACCAAATAAAGAAAAATCTTTGAAGCTTTTTCAGAGAACAGGAACAGAAACTTATGAAAAGTGAAGACAGGAAACTCAAACTAACTATGATGCTACACTGCATGCAGACAACTGGACAAACTGTGTTATTGGGTGTATATTGCAAAACAACTTCAGTGTTCACAGTCATTACAAACATACACCTGTTTCAGCACAACTGTTGGGTAGCTATTAGTTCTCAAAATTATTGTCAAGCATAAACAAAACCTATATATATATATTTTCCATATTCATTCATCTTATCTCTGAGATCTTTACTGCGCAGCCACACAGTGAATAACTTTGATGTGTGATGGTGCATAGAAACCACAGGTTTCCTACACCTCCTCTGTAGGAAAGTATCTTCTAAAACTACACCGTTAACCTGAAAAGGCCTCACTCGCTCAGCTTTACTCATTCCAGCCCAAACTGGTTCCTCACAGTTAAAGTGGAGTTCTGTCCCTGTTACTGGGCAGATACAGTCCAGTTCTGGTAATTCAAGATTCGCTGTCATCAGTGAATAAAACTGTAGTAAATCTGTCTTCAGATATTTCTTGTCTCAGTTATTACATTTCAGCTTATGTGCCTCATTATGAGGTGTTTGTGTTTTCAATTCCCATTTAAAATGCTACTGAAAAGAAAACCAGTCAGTCCTGCTTCTTGTTCATTACAACATGTTACATGTTGCTGTCTCATAGCCATTGTAACACCTATTAAAAAAGTGCAAAAAAAAAAAACACAAGCAATTTGTAGCACTCATCAAATTTTCAATGTATATTTTCAAATGAAACTGTTTTACCAACAATGAAACTGTAGCAAAAAACTGCTACAGTTTTCTGCTACAGAAAATGACACTTTTGTGTCATTTCAAAAGTTAATTCAGTTTTGGAAATTGTCGTCCTCATGCTGTAAAGTTCATTTAGTGACAGCCTCTATTTCTACTGTTACACAGGTCTTATCTCACAGTTACAGCTTCTGTTTCAGTAAGTCCGGAGCTCATCAGTCTTTTGTATTTATCTCAAGGATGTTCCTGATAAGAACCAACACAAAGACACAAAACAGCGTTTAGTGTATCTGTCCAACAAGCTTCTGCACAATGTTAGACATCTAAATGCAAAAATATTACAACCAGAATGACTGAATTATTTACAAATGCATCTTAAAAGATAGGTTGAGGTACTTTTGTCTAACAAAAGGTCCACCTGAGAGTTATTCTTATAATTCATGCTGTTTTTTTTTTTTTGTTCTAGTTTTGTCATTAAGTCTATAATCAAGATAATCTTCTAACAGCAGCTTGGAGCATGCATCACAAACGAGCTGAACTGTCAGTACATTTATTTTTGCCTTGTATCACTTCCTTTTTTCTAGTTTATAGCTACAGTGAAAAAAAAAAAGGTGGTCGCCTCTTAAACACCACGGCTGAAAAATATTTCTCACCAAGATGTGTTATAAACTCATCGGCCGCTTTCTTCCACAAAGGCAGAATTAAAGTTTTCTCCACTTTTTGGGTGGGAATTCCCTCTATCTTGAAAATCCAGATCAACATAATTGATATTGTGAGGGAGGTGAATCTTTTTGACAGCTAAGCATAGCTTCCTTTTAGCGCTCCTGCGATCCTCCTCTTTTCTGGTTTGGGTGTCTTGCAGCTCGACAGTGTCCTCCTTTAGGCGTCCCCAGGACAGTCTCTTGGGGGCAGCGAAGCCAGTGGACGACCAGTTACCCATCAGAAAAGCTGAGAGCTTCACTGTCCACGGATCAAATCTATCCAGAAAAACACAAAGTGTAAGAATTATTGTAAAAATGAATTTGCACACGTCAGAGAAATATGATTGTACATTTTCTTACCTTTATGGAGCAAATTACAACAGGTTGTATTCCTCCTGGTGCTCTGGCTGCTGAAGTCTCGGAGCACTGCAAAAGATAGTCAGACTCCTTCATTTTAAAGTCCTGAGGTCACGACCTCATCGGACATTAACTGATCAATTAATCACATCACTAAGAGACTGTAACTACAGAAGTCAATCAGAGTTTGATTAATGGCTCTCTTCCTCACCTCTTTCTGTTTATCACATTGTAAATAAACTTCATTCGTAATCGGCCTGGAACCTAAAGCGATCAAACATTTTGATAAAAGCAATTGCATTTCAGTTGACTTGCCATCCCCAATGGATATAATAGTACAGAACAGTTCACTCATAATCATGCAAAGACAATATTTCAAAGTCATTATAAACCCTCTTGAGCATAAAAGAGTGTTAACTTTAGTCAAGGTGACATGGTTCAGCATATTTTCCAAATGTCAGGAATAAAAAGTGATATCAAGGTAGCATGTGGAATCGCATGTTGAAACTCTGACATTTATTGGAAAAATGTATGCTTACTAACTAAACCCGATGAATTACATTAAGCTGATGATTCTATCTGCTACTTGTAAACAAGTCTTTTCGTTTAATCATGCATTTTTCTTATAAAACCAGACAGACCAGTGATGAATCATTGTCTTTGATGTTCTACATAAGGATAATATCGATGACAGGGGGAAGAAATGTTGTCCGTTCCTTAGTATTTGTAAACCGCAGTTTTAGTCTGAAGAAATGCATGATTTTGATCTTTGAACACCAAAATTCATCTGATTATTTGTGCAAAAGATGTGGATACCAACTTTCAAGGAATGTTCTGCTAAAGTCTGATTATTACCAGTAAGTGTTGCCTGAAATGTTGCAAGAACCTCTGCCAGTCTCCATTTCCTGTTTCAAGTGTAGATCTTTCAAAATATAACGCTATTTGAGCAGCAGAGGTCTCTAGAGTTCAATTCAAGTTTCCCAAAGCAATTTCTGTAGGTGTTTTTTAATACTGAATAATGCATTTTACACCGATGCTGATTTTCCTGTGACCTAGCCTTATTTCTTAAAGAATACGCTGTAAAAAATACATTCATTAAACTAAACAGAGTGAAGATAACGAAGGACATGCCCTGCAATGTACTGCTGAAAGCCGCCAAGAACAAATGTAATGACTCAGTGGATTTTTATTCATACCAACTTTCTTAATTATTACACACTCTTACGATCACAGACATTTTAGTTAATATTCTTTAAATCTCCTTGTCTTTCAGAAACTTATTTATTATGTGGAGCTGCATGCATTTCTGTAAAGGCAGAGCAACTTTTTTTTCCCTACCAGATCACTTCTCTTTTTGGCTAAATCTGTTGATTTAAGGTTGGAGGAAACACATTTTTCTCTTTTCTGTCGCTCTGTTTAGACCAGTGATCTTTATACAGCCACAGGAAATCTGTACCTGATGACAAATTCAATTTCCTTTGGGTAAAGCCAATTGTAGCTTCAAGCACGAGAAAGATAAAAACAAGAATTTAGCATTTTCTTTCCTGGTTAGTGTCAGAGATTTTGTGTTTTAAAATATAACAGCGATTTGCATACAGATGAGTAATAGAGCTGAGACCACTCCCTGTTCTCTGCATCATTAACTCTGGCTTCACTGCCTCTGCACACACGCTCTTACATTTTCACACACCGTGAAAGTAATTGTGGCGGCTGGCAAATTGCAGAAACCAAACCAAAGAATCATTCTTCAGAAGTGTTTTCAGAAAACCGCTGAGACAAGACAGAGACGCCATTAGGTAAGATTTTGACAATTGTAATCGTTGCACCAAACTCAGCTTATGTATATTTTTCTAATAAAATAAGGGCTTGGTTAAAAAAAAGGGGGGGGTAAAATGCAGATTAGCAGTGATAAATACAATAAAAGCAGGGATTGGATTTAATACTTTCTCTGCTGATTGTTCTTAAAGTAACATTTGGATTTAAATTAGGATATTATTTTTTAAAAACATATTTTTTTCTGAATACTTGATTCAGTTTAAAAATATATCCCCATTAAAAGGTTAAATGATTATAAAATGATGGAGCTATTTGATATTATTGTAAAATGAAAGCATAGGTAAGGAAAAATGCAACTTTTGTTGCATCCCAAAAGTAAATGCAACAAAAGCAACATATGTAATTACATATTTAATATCTATGTTAATATCTATGGATGGTTGAACATACAAGTCATATCTTTAAAAAAAAAAAAAGCTCTAAAACCTCATTATTCAGTTTTAACTGCAGACTTTAAACTTAATTATATTTGTTTTACTTCTCCAAAGATGTACTTCGAAAAAAAAAAAATATATATATATATATATATATATAGTTTCTTTTGCTATAGGACGGAAAATTAACACACAGAAGAACAAACTAACTTCCTCTTTCTTTAACATGATGTACCTTCATCTGCTGTTTTGAACTTTTCCCAGTATTATTCTTTTTGATATCATCTGCTCACAATGTTTTCTTCGCTAAATCAGTAATTATAAATTGAATATTTCTAGCAGCAATTTAATCCACCGAAAAACCACTTATGTCATTATTAAGAGCTTTCATTGCAGGCAGATTTCTGACTCAAAACACGAGGTCCTTTGCACATTCAGATACGTAACATGTCATTTTCACATTGAAGGTTATCAAAATAAATACTTTTCAAAATTGTTTGTGGGTGTAGTTAATATTTTTGTTTTGGGCGACTTTATACGTAATAGTTTTGCAAATTGAATGTTTTCATTTTGCTTTTCTGAATTCCACACAAATTTTCAGATTTAGCATTCTGCATAGATACATGTTTTGTTCTGAATTTGCTTTATTTTTTCCATCATTATGGCGTTGTAGCCAAACCTCCACCTAACCTCACTTCGCTTATGCAGTTTCAAACACTTTCCCTCTCTGTTTCCATACGTATGATTGTGAAATCACCGCATTAAATTAAACTCAGAGTTTGGTTTTCCTCATTTATTTTAGTCTCAGATTCCATTTTTTATTTGTGTTATTGTTTTAGATCAAAGTCAACTCTCCTGTGTAGTTATTAAATACTATAATCAATCTGCTGGTGCAGATGCACTGCTCATTCTGATTAACTTTCATCGCTGGTGGAATCTGAGTCTTGAGCCATTTCACACCCTTGATTTCATACCTTAGTATTTTAGAAAAAATATAAATTAAATCTATTTAGCACGTTCTTAATCCTTGGGATTAATATTGATATAATATTTTGTGTTTGTTTGTTTTGTCCTCCACTATAAATTCATTCAGATTTGAACAATTAAACCCACAGGGTTTTGCGACACAATGGACCATGAGAGAAAGCTCAAGATATGTTTGGTTTTGGCTGGTAAGTGTTCAGTAAATTACTCCATCCATCTTATTTTGTTCCTCAATAATTATTTGTAACTTTGAGCTTTGGTTCTGATCAGTGATTTGCAGCCCTGTGCTCGGAGCCGAGTGGACGGCCGATGTTGTAAAGTCCATTGATGCTCTGGTGGGCTCCTGTGTTGTGCTGCCCTGTACAGTCAGTCATCCTGGGACTTACCTGTCCACCTCCAGACTCAGGGGCATCTGGCATCGTAAGGACAAATGGAACGAGAACTTCTACCATGAGGACAGCACAAAGATCCTGGACAGCTTTAAGGGCCGAACCAAGTTGCTGGGAAACCTGGGTCAGAACAACTGCACCTTAGAAATAGTTCAAGTTAAAGATCATGACAACGGCCCTTTCTGCTTCCGCGTTGAACTTGTACGAAAAGACAACAACGAACCCACTAAGGAAAAGTTCTCCTTTGTTGAGAAATGTGCTGATATCAAGATGATCCGTATGTAAATACTCCACATGCTGTATATCAATGCTGCTTGTTTGTTTCACCCATTTTTACATTAACTGCTACCTGAATTTGTTGTTCACAGATGACGTACCTAAACCCAAACTGGGTCCAATAAAGACGGCCAATCCAGGCAAACCCTACACCCTCACCTGCTCTGTTCACCACACCTGCCCCTCGCATCGCCCTCAGATTAAATGGAGTCGGGAAAATAAGGATGATGAAATCACTGAAGTTCATAAACCCATTCATTCGGGGATCTGGGAGGCAGAATCCATCCTGTCCTTCGTTCCTGAGGAAAAGGATGACGAATCAGAGCTCATCTGCACAGCAACATTTAATGGAGGAATGAAATCAGAGGAAAAGTTCACACTTAATGTAAAACGTGAGACAAACTTTGGTTTGCTTTTTTGTTTATTTTGAAAATTCAGCCATCTTAAATCGTGCCCACTTGTTGCTGTTTGGCATAAAAAATGAATGGCTTACATTTGGTTTGCAGGCATAGAAAACTACAACCACATCATCATTCCTGCTGTTGCAGTCGCTGCCACTGCTGTGATCTTTGGACTCTTCTGTGTTTTGATGGTGAAGAAATACAAGTGAGTAACAAAGTACCAAACTCATTTTCATTAACAGTGAACCTGTATTTGGTTGCAGATGTCTAATATTTTAACAAATGTTTGGTCTTTTAAAGGAAACGTATTCAAGAGCTTCAAAGTCAAGATGGCAGGTATAAAAAAGACAGTTTGTTCACAGTTATAGCTACATTTAACTACATTATTATAATACACTTTACTTTTCAACCATTAGCATGTGGAACAGGATGTCTAGACTGTCTCGCAGGTGAGAAATAGTCGTTTTGTAATCAATGTCCTTGCCTCTGTCAGACAGTTAAAATGATTATTCTCATCTTAGTAACATTGTACTTATATAATATAATATTTAATTCAGTATGTGACATTTTCAGGCTTCGACCTGGCGCCTCAGGACCAACTCCTTCTAATCAAAGGCAAGAGATCTTACTTTTCTCAATGCAGCACTGAATTTAAGAGAAAAGGTTCATATTTTCTGCTGCAGCTTCAAATAGACCTGCAAACTGCTGAGTTGGAGTTTTTTTCTTAAGTGTAAAAGATTAATTCCTTTTTTTTTTACTTTAGACAAAATGCTTCCTAAAACATTTGCATACTTTCTGTTCCTTCTTTGTTTTTCCAAGAAGGTCTATTTGGAGCAGATTTTCAAGGTAACTGGAACTTTTAGTGGCTTTGTAAAAACCTTACGTATAAGACAAGCTCTTGTATTTTTATTTGAAATATTACTCATATAGTATTTAATTTGTCTTTAACAGGAGACCCCAAAGGAATCAACATGATCAAAGGTGAATATTTAGCTTAAAGAAACTACAAGTTGTAAAGTTTTCTTGGTGTGTGTTTTAATTGTAAAAACTGTTATTTGAACCATCAGTCCCAATAATGCAAACTCCTGTGGTGGACAGACAACTAACAAACCTCGCTTCCCGTCTCCGAAGAGGTAACCACTTCAATTAGATTTATGTAATATTTCATATGAAAAGTTTCTAATTGTTATTTCTGCTGTTGTGGTGGGATCATAAAGCCAACAAAAATCCAACAATTACAAACAGGTATGATTCAGTTTCTTTTTCCTGCTATTTAAAATTCAGTCCATTTTTTATAAACACCCTTATCTTCCTTATTCTTCATAGGACCTGGATGACAACGACGACTACATGAACACTGCAGACTTGAATATTTATGGAAACGTGTAAAAATGTAAAAATTGATGATCAAAGTAAATAGCCAGTGTAATTATCAGCATCCTTTGTTTCAACAAACCGGTTGTATTCTTTTGATTCTTCTGATTTAATGGTGAATTAAGGTACATGCTTTACATATGCACAGATTTAAGTCTTTATAACACCGGCTATGTTAATATATGCTACGTTTACTGCACCTTCCTCAACTGTGGCATCCCTACCAATAAAAATGAAAGGGTCTGTGTGCTCACAGTGATTATTTGTATAAATCACAAATTTATCCATCCATCCACTCATCCATGCATATTGTGTTTCAGCCAATGTTTGATTTATAACTATGAAAAATATTTTGAACATGCAAATAAACCTTTTTAAAAGAACACAGAGATGTTTTATTGGCACTCTGACGAATAGTGACAATAAACTGAAAACTGCTCAAATATTAACTCTGCGGATGTTGCATTGCTCAGTTAAAGAGCAAGCAATCAATGTACAGCTCTCAAATTAAGCACTAAATTTCTCTGGCAATAGATTGGTTCATGTGTACAAAAGCTTTAAAAATATTATCAAATTATTAAAATGTTGGAGTAGCTTAAAGGATGGCCAGAAGTCTATCTGTTGTCCATCCTCAAATATTCCTGGCTAGGGTCACGGGGGAGTTAGCGCCAGTGATCAACATCCAAGATGCAGAGTTTGTCTCTGGTTCCCAGTCTGTCACAGGATGGACAAACAGGTAAACGTCCAGTTAACACTTTGCCTCCATTCCTGAATGCAAAGTAGAATCTGCAACTAAAGGGCAAGCATGAAGTATCTTCCAAGCAATTTGTGCCTGGAAGATACTTACAAAAGTAACTATGTTGCATTCAAAACATGACTTAACAGAAATTTGACTTCATAATCTACCACTCTGAAACTGGGCCTCTGTCCTAACAAGTGTGTGCTCTTTTGACACTCCCCCTTCATCCCTTTATCACAACGTTTCTCCATGAAGCCATTAGCAAAGTTTTCTAATTGTTGCTACCGCTAGTTTGAAGGAGCTGAGTTGGGGAGTCGTTCTCTGTGAGACAGAGCCTTGGCATGGAGACTGCAGCTCAGAGGAGGAGGAGCTGAGAAATGGTGAGAAATGGCTGCCAACGATCCCCAAGACATTTGGTATAGTATTCTGTGGGCTGATGAGACAAAAATGAAACATTTTGGTAGGTGTGTGTGTGTCTCACATCTGGCATTAAAATAATACAGCTTATCAAAAAAATACATAAACACATCACGTAAACGCCGACAGTGAAACACGATGATGATGTGATGATCTGTGGTTGTTTTGCTACTTAAGGACCGGAGAAGCTTGTCGTAATTGATTAAACCATGAAATCTGCCCTCCACCAGAAAGTGCTAGAAGGGGCTGTGCAGCCATTGGCTTATGGCCTAAAGCTCTCCAACACTTGATTTAGAAAATGACTCAAAGCACACCTGCTAATCCAACTCTAAATACCGTGAAAAAAATCAGAGGCGTGGCCATTTCCTAGTTAAAGTCTAGATTTACATCCAATTGAGATATTTTAACTCATTGTCAATTATCATAAATACTTGATGACAGTCAATCCCACTAAAGGTGCAGAACAATTTCTTAGGCTTGGAGGACATTTTCATTTCTTAAAACAGTAAATCTCTTGAATACTTGATTTCACATTTACTGAATGATGTTTGTTTGAGGTTGTCTTTGTTTGGTGTTAAAATTCATTTGGTGACTGACCAAATAAGCAAAAGCAGATGTCAAATCGATTTTCACAGCACCGTACACAATCACTCTGCAGGCGTTTAGGAAGTCAGTCAGCAACGGTCCTATGAGCTCAAAACATCACTTTAATCCAAACAGAAAGGTTTGAAGTTTTATAACCAAATTAGTTGAAGGGATTATAGCTTATCAACTTTAACAAGTTTCCTGTTATAAAGTATTAAAATATATGTGACAAAAAGCAGTTTATATATAAATGATTTCAATATTTCCCAAAATAAGTTAGCTGCATATAGCTGGGTATTTCCTGATGACAGCTTCTGGTGTTCAGGGCGATCGTGTTTATCTCCATGGTTCATTTACATCACACAATAAAAGGTTGAGCGGCGTATAAGAAAATATTTATCCTTTCATGCAATCTTAGTTCCTTTTTAAGTTAAAAAGGTAATCTGCTCCATACAGCCAACAGAGTTTTAAGTATTTGTCCTTCTAAATCAAATATTTAAAATCAAAAAGTGAACGAATGCTGTCTTCAGTCAGTTTAACTTAAACCACCCCACATCAGTGAGGAGACTTTAATCTGTCATAAGGTGGGGATTGGAAGGTGAATCAGGAAAACTCCTGGTTTTAACCTCCCTGCTGGTCTCTCAGATTCATCTCTTATGGTAATTATAATCTGAGAGCGTTTCTCCTTTTCGGCTGAGTTGGTGTTCATCTTAAGAACCAGGGGATAACTCATGCTGCTAACAT
>NW_015114563.1:54321-54701 GCF_001443285.1 Poecilia latipinna
CCATGTTTCTGTGTGACTGCCACCAGTCATACATAAACAGAATGAAACTGATTAGATTCCCCTTTAGGGAGGGTACAGATAGCAGAGAAGAATAAAAAGCTAAACTCGCGCTACAATCTTTGGCTCACTTGGTTTCATCCATAAGGTTTGCTAAGTGACGTCAACGCTGGACGGTGAATGTAACTCTTTATCTTTTCCATTTGTACGACATGTATGGCTTGTGACATTTGATCATTTTCCAGCATTAAAGCTTGTTTGTAACCAAATCTCATTATTTCTCAAGGTAATTTACACCGAGGGGTTCTGATCGGGTCCTGGAACTAGTTAATGAACCTGGTGGAGCACAGAGACAGAAATGAATGAACTCCAACAACAGGTTA
>NW_015114563.1:57941-75167 GCF_001443285.1 Poecilia latipinna
TATGTAAGCTGCAGCGTGTGTGTGTCAGCAGGTAAAAAAGGCTAAACATTGTGCTCTAGATCAACAGTCCCCACAAACTTCAGCATCAGTCTTCAAATTGGGGAAGATTTTTAGACATGCTATTCCAGTTTCTGCGCCACCGATTAAATAGGTGATACAGTGGATCTTGGGTTCTCATCCATCCATCCATTTTCTAACACTCGTGTCCCTAGTGGGGTCAGGAGGTGCTGGTGCCTGTCTCCAGCTAACGTTCTGCAGAGTTAAATCAACTCTGCAGAATTTGGTCCTTATCAGAACTGGTGTTAATTTAACTCTTTCAGAGTTATTTCAACAGGAAACTGAGTAATTTTAACACTTGAAATAGTTATAACTACTCAAACTATTGTTGAAATAACTCTGTAAGAGTTAAATTAATGCCGATTCTGAAAAGGCCAAATATACTCTGCATAGTGTTGATTTAACACTGCAGAATTTGTTGAGCATCATAGATCACCATGTTTAGTAAAACTAGTTTGAAATCATTTTGCACCCCTCAAAATAGAAACGTAGGGCTTTCTTCTCTTCTCTTTTTTAACATCATCTGCAAACTCGGATTCCAATGTGTCATCTCAGATAAGATATTTTAGTAAATGTGTTGTTTACTTCTGCTGCCAGAAGAAGCAGAACTGAAAATTATTTCTGCACCAATCTTGCAGAGCCTAGCATTACTAAAATGTATCTTTCCACAGATAGGTGTGTGGGTTAAATCTGAGGGAAGTGCAGTGAAGCAATAACGTGAAAACCTGTAGTATGTATTTTTCCATGTGATTGAAAATAATGTGCCTTTTTTACTGTTTTTCATTTTTACCAATTTGACCTGTATTATTTGTGTCGTTGACTCGACATTCAACAAAATATGTGGTAGAAGAGATAATTCTGCTCGCTGTTTAATTTGAACCATCTGCTGCTTGTGTGTCCAATTTCCAAATTTACATTTTTGTCCGCCTTACGTAATAGCCACTGACAGCCAGCACTGGAACAGCGCTGCGCTGGCCGCTGCAGCAGAGTGCCTGCACAGTTCAGTCTGCAGCTCATCCTGTTGATCACAGCTGGTGAACGAGACGCGTCCTACTCTGACCTGGGCGTGTTAGAGATGTCGCATGATTAAACTTTAGACCTGGCTAGCTTTAAAAAAGAAAATAATACCAGAGGGAGTGTTGCAAAGTTGCTACCGCTGCGACTGGCTGCAGGAACGCTGTTGCTTACTTTTGAGCTTTTTCTTGCCCCATTTTCCTTTTCCCTTTTTTTTTTTTTGCGTTCTCTGCTAGTCTGCTGTCCCTTGCACGGTAATTTTTTTTGCACATTTGGGCTTATTCTTATAAATCCACTGCAAGATTGAGTGTATGGGGATTAGCAGGTAGCATTTGCCCGAACAGCTTCGCAATAGCGATTACTTAAAATGAAAATGAGGGCAGAGCGGTTCTAATTCAGCTTGTGGTCTATGAGTGTGTATGGAGCTAAATTGAGGCCATAAAGTTTGTTCATTAAAAAAAAATAAAATCAAAATTTAAAAATAATTGTTAAACTAAAAAAGGAAAACTGAAAGTTAAATACTCCTTATTAGTTTTTAACTATAAGGACTCTTTCTTTCTGCTCTGGGAAGCTGAAGCAGTCAGATTGATTGGTATTCTGCTTTATTTTGAGACCTTGAGAAATGTCCACCACTGCTCAAATTTGACAGTATCATATTTGTGCCACAGAGATTTATGTTGTGTGTTTACATAAGCAGCTTATATCAGTGAAGCATGTTATTTTTTAAATGTACTCACATTAACAGCATATAAGACTGACATGACACTGTCATAAACATGAAATAACACCCGTCATGAACATGAAGGAGTCTTTATGAATGTTGTCATGAAGTGTCATTCGGTAAATAATGACACTTTTAATGCAAAGTTACTTTAAAAGTTGCCTTGAAAGTCCATTAAAAGTGCCAACTTTGTATTAAAGTGTCATTGTTTACAAAATAATGCAAAGTTGGGACTTTTAGCGGACTTTCAAGGCAACTTTTAAATCAACTTTGCCTTAAAAATGTCATTATTTACCAAATGACACTTCATGACAACTGTCATAGACATTCATGAAAACTCCCTCATGTTTATGACAGTGTCATGTCAGTCTTATGCACACCCCTTCAAATAAAGTGTTAGCAAATGATGTTTTAAAGATGTTTTCAGTTGCCACACTTCCTGAATGCAACAGCTGGGAATATTTTGCAGTCACTGTGTTGAGCTGGACTGACGACCTGACCAGGGTACGCCGCATCTCGCCCGTTGACCTTCCCTGGCGACCCCTCTAGGGATAAGCATGTTGTATAATGGATGGTTGCAGTGATGAGCTGTCCGTCATAATTTAACACCCACATGGAGCCTTCTGAGGTCTCACCCCCACATTGAACAGGGCGAGATGTTTGGAAAACAAATAAATAAATAAATCTGAAGGTGGAAAAAAACTAATCTGAAAAGAAATTCTAAGCGTTTTTGTTGTTGTTATTTGTTTCATTATTTTTTGTTTAAAATGTATTTTTCATTTTGAAATCATTATTTTTCAGTTTCCAAGTTTGCTGGATTTTTTTTAGTGTCCATTTTAAAACTTTATGACCTCAATTTAGCTCCATACTCCTGTGCGTGGGCTTGCTCATTTCCTGTGGTACGCCTGTCCTATGTGAGGTATGTGATTTTTCCTGCTTTTTCCTGTACTCTGTTGTAAACTAAAACTTCCAAAAATGGTATATAACGGACAATAAATGTTCCTGTGCAGATGGAACCACAACTGTCGTCTTCTTAAGTAAAACCAGTAGCAGTCTTTTGTTTTTATTGAAAGCATTCTTTCTCCATCAGCACAGCTGACCTCATCCTCCTACATGTTTGGTTTCACCTCTTCAAAGCAAAGCAGGACTCTTATAAGGTAAAACTAAAAAAAGAAACATTTTTAGTTTATAAGCAGCATAAATTTGGCTTCAAATTGCAGCTACTAAGACAGCAATGTGAACTATTGTAATCACAGGATACTACTGTTCATTACTTTTTTCCCTTGTGGTAAGAGTAATAAGAATTTACAACACTGATGAAACATTTTCTTGCATTGTAAAGTTTATGTATGCATTCTGTTGGAGTCCATTGAAAAGTTCATGCATATGTTACTGCAGTCTCACTTCCATGGGTTGAGTCTGGGAAATACTTGAAAATAAGCCAACTGCACCCTGAGCTTTTTATTGTCATGGCTTAGCTTTAAAACCAGGGTCTGTTATCGTGTTTCTGCAATCGAAAATACTGCAGACTGAAGGCTGAGATAAATCCAGGCCACCCTTTCATTTTGACATTATTTATACCAAGTATTAGTGGAGTTTTTATATATGTGTTAATTGAGTGATATGTAAGGCAGCGATCAAAAGAATTGTCTCGGGATTTCTTCACTCATTTTTATGAGTGTGTGTTTATACAAAACCTCATAAATCAATTCCAAATAAACATAATTAACTCCTTATTCACCAAGCTCCATTTGAGAAAATTCTGAGAAACCTAGGGAATTCATTTTGCTTACTTAAAACTAAACCTGAAAACAAATTTTATGCAGATAAACTATGTAAATCGGTCCTTAGGGGTGCTCTTGTGCTTCTGTGCAAACTTTGCACAGAAGCAAATTTACTATTTTACAAAATTTGTAAATGTATTAATTTACAAATTTACTATTTTACACAGAAGCAAAATATTCTTTTTATTTTTGGTTACAACTGTACTGCTTGGTCAATGTCCACATCACAGCACTGTGTGGATGTCAAAACAAACTATGCGCACCCATAAAGCTTATCAAGAAATAGACAGTTGGTGTCCTAAAATTGCTTTTACTTAATTAGTTGATTAAGTAAAATGTTTGGGTCTGTTTGTGCAGACCCAAACAGACAAGGATGAAAACCAAACTTGTCATTGAAGTATAACTTTTAATGAGGATACAGCAGCGATGGACAGCAGCTGTCAGTCATAATGACTGGCAGCCCTAGATGTAATCGTGGATTTGCAGCAAACACTTTTTACAAGGTAAGAAGATTAACGTTCATGTACTTAATAAGGAAGCATGATTGAAAAGATATCAAATATTGCCTTATGAAAAAGGTACGAGTATAGTAGCCATGTAGAAAATGCCCCACCATTATATTGTCTAACATGTGTGGAAAAACACTGGTTAGCATCTAATGTTGTGTTTGTTTTTAAGTTTATGACCTAGAGATATAAATCATTCGCCGTGAATTCAGGCAAACACAGCAATTTGATCAACACATCAGGAGGGAGGCTGGGCGGGTCGGTTACTAAGCTAGCTGTTTTATTCGATTGTAAATGCTGTCGTCTTCTACGAGCCTCAGCTCGGTGTGTTATGCCCTCAGACTTTAACTTGACTTGAACAAGAAGTAACAATACTGGCAAAAAGAAGTAAGAAAACAGCTTCAGTCGCTCTGTTCAATACTCCCATCCCTCATTCCCAAAGTCCATCGTGACGGTGATTAAGTGACATAATTGCAAAGGGTCATAAACTCATCTCACTTAGACACTCACCCCCATGGAGATGCCATAGCAAGCCCTGATCAGTAGTGTTTCTTAGCTTTGCACATGTGTGATTCATTTGCAAAGTGGACATGGAATCGGCTGCTGTCCTCTCTGCTCTGGTTGTTTGCTGGCAGATGATTTTGCGAGACTAACTGCAGCATGTAGGAAGCTGCAGTGGCTCACGGCAGCACTATCTTCTCACTCATTTACAGCAGAGCAACTGGTGCCTTCACATGTCGCCACAAAGTCTACAAAAATACACTAAAAATGCACTAGATTTCTCGCTAATCACTGTTTAAGTCACTAAATATAGTAACAAAGTTGTTAATTTTGCAACACCTCCTCTTAACTTCACCCACTCATACCCTCACTGAACTGTGCTATTTAAGTTATTGTGACATCTGTTCTGTGTGGTAAGATGTCCTGGAAATGGTCTGAAAGTGTAACCAAAACTCCTGCAAAAGCACAACCCCACCCATGACAAACTTTACATAATTCCACAAAAGTGGGCCCTGCCAAGAGACACTAATAGTAATGGAAATAAATAATTCCTGTTGTCTCTGTTTGCAAAAACAATTATATAATGTTTATATTTTGTAGGAGAAATCATTTCATAAGCACAATATAATTGCAGCATCAAATTTTAAATGGTTCTCAGTCATTTTGTGATATTCTGAATGTGATTTAATATTTTACTCATGGTAACAAATGCTGTTACTTTTCAGACTTTTCAGTGAATCAAATAGAATATTTCTAATTGTTGTCTTTACATAGGTTTCAACATTGAAGAGCAATTAGACCAACCAACACGCCAAAGGAATGGAAAAAGATAGAAAGATGATCATTTTCTTTTTATTTTTGGCTGGTAAATTGTTTACCATATTGTCATTTCAAGTTTCTTGATATCCATCATTCATTAAATTCTTAACCTCCACTATTATATCCATTTAAGGTATTTGCAGCCCTGTGCTTGCCGACGAGTGGACGGCCGATGTTGTAAAGTCCATTGACGCTCTGGTGGGCTCCTGTGTTGTGCTGCCCTGTACAGTCAGTCATCCTGGGACTTACCTGTCCACCTCCAGACTCAGGGGCATCTGGCATCGTAAGGACAAATGGACCGAGTACTTCTACCATGAGGACAGCACAAAGATCCTGGACAGCTTTAAGGACCGAACCAAGTTGCTGGGAAACCTGGGTCAGAACAACTGCACCTTAGAAATAGTTCAAGTTAAAGATCATGACAACGGCCCTTTCTGCTTCCGCGTTGAACTTGTACGAAAAGACAACAACGAACCCACTAAGGAAAAGTTCTCCTTTGTTGAGAAATGTGCTGATATCAAAATGATCCGTATGTAAATACTCCACATGCTGTATATCAATGCTGCTTGTTTGTTTCACCCATTTTTACATTAACTGCTACCTGAATTTGTTGTTCACAGATGACGTACCTAAACCCAAACTGGGTCCAATAAAGACGGCCAATCCAGGCAAACCCTACACCCTCACCTGCTCTGTTCACCACACCTGCCCCTCGCATCGCCCTCAGATTAAATGGAGTCGGGAAAATAAGGATGATGAAATCACTGAAGTTCATAAACCCATTCATTCGGGGATCTGGGAGGCAGAATCCATCCTGTCCTTCGTTCCTGAGGAAAAGGATGACGAATCAGAGCTCATCTGCACAGCAACATTTAATGGAGGAATGAAATCAGAGGAAAAGTTCACACTTAATGTAAAACGTGAGACAAACTTTGGTTTGCTTTTTTGTTTATTTTGAAAATTCAGCCATCTTAAATCGTGCCCACTTGTTGCTGTTTGCCATAAAAAATGAATGGCTTACATTTGGTTTGCAGGCATAGAAAACTACAACCACATCATCATTCCTGCTGTTGCAGTCGCTGCCACTGCTGTGATCTTTGGACTCTTCTGTGTTTTGATGGTGAAGAAATACAAGTGAGTAACAAAGTACCAAACACATTTTCATTAACAGTGAACATGAAAGAAACCTGGTATTTGGTTGCAGATGTCTAATATTCTAACAAATAAAACACATTCAAGAGCTTCAAAGTCAAGACAGCATGTATAAAAAAGACAACTTGCTCACAGTCACAGCTAAATTCACCTACATTATTATAATACACTTTTCTAACATTAGCATGTGGAGCAGGATGTCTGGACTGTCTCGCAAGTGAGAAAATAGTCACTGTGCAATCAATATTCTTATCTCAATGACATTGGAGTTGTAATTCACTAAGTAACATTTTTTAATTTCTTTACTTCTCTAAGCACAGAACTGAATTTCAGGGAATAATTCTTTATTTTCGCTGTGGATTTCAAATAGACTTGTGAGTTGTTATTTTGGCAGTAAAAGAGAAATTCTTTTTTTGACCTTAGGCAACATTTCTCCAAAACAATTTGCATAGTTTCTGTTCTTCTTTAACTTTCCCAGAAGGTCTATTTGGAACCAAGTTTTGGAACTGTTTGTGGCTTTGCAATAACATTATTTATAAGCCAAAACACTTTTTTTATACATTCCACATAAACTCATTTAATTTGTCTTCACAGGAGATGCTACAGAAATGAGTCTGGGGTGAATATTTGACATTTAAGAAACTTTTAAAGGTAAAAGTTTGTTGGTGTGTGTTTTTTCTTTTAATTTTAAAATCTATTATATGAATCATCAGGCCCTGTGATGCAAACTCCTATGGTGGACAGAAAGATAACAAACCTCTCTTCCTATCACCAAAGAGGTACCTCCTTCAGACTGAATTAGATTTATAAAATAATTTTCTGTGAAATGTTTCTAATTGTTACTTCTGCTGTTGTGGTGGGACCATAAAGCCAACCAAATCCCTGCAAATAAATACAGGTACTATACTTTTTTCAGTAATTATTCAATGCAGTTACATTTATTCTACTTTTTTAACCAACAAATATCCTGATGATCCTTATTTTTCACAGGATCTTGATGACAATGATGACGACACTGCAGACCTGAACATGCATAGAAACATCTAAATAGTTAAGATGTTTCCCAGTGTAAGACTTGCTGATCACTGTAAATGTTCAACACCTTTTGTTTTAACTCTTTGGTGACTTAAGGAACTTGGTAACACTTTATTTGAAGGGGGTTGAATAAGATCGTCATGACACCGTCATAAACATGACATAATACCTGTCATGAACATGAATAAGCCTTCATGAATATGTATGACTGCTGTCATAAAGTGTCATTCTGTAAATTATGACACTTTTAATACAAAGTTGACATTATTCAAAATGTCTTTGTTATGACAACTTGACATTAACCAAGAAATCATTACTGTTTAAACTTTACCTTTAATAACATAAAGTTACCTAATTTTTAAAGTGCAATCAGTAATACTTTTATAACAAATTTATATCAGTAATGATTTATTGGTTAATGTCAAGTTGTCATAATGAAGACATTTTGAATAATGTCAACTTTGTATTAAAAGTGTCATAATTTACCAAATGAAACTTTATGACAACAGTCATAAATATTCATGAAGGCTTATTCATGTTCATGACATGTGATATGTCATGTTTATGAAAGTGTCATGACAGTCTTATTCACCCCCCTTCAAATAAAGTGTTACCAGGAACTTTACGCACATATATACAGATGAAAGTTTTAAAGTTTTTACAGCTATGCTAGTATGGGCTACATTTATCTCTAACTGTTGGGCCTTTCCTGTACCAATAAACATGAAAAGCTCTGTGTGCTGCACAGTGATTATTTGTGAAAATCATACATATCCATCCATCCATCCATCCATCCATCCATCCATCCATCCATCCATCCATCCACCCATCCACCCATCCATCCATCTGTGAACTCTTCACTTTGTTTCATCTATTCCTCCCAAATTAAAATCAGAAAGACTGAATATTAATCAGAAAATCACTGATGGTTTTTCTGCATCAGTTTTAGTTACAAGCAGTGACACAGCACAGCTGAGACATCAAGTCCCCAATCCGAAATCTACACACAGCTGCAAAGCTTCTTGTGTTGTTAGGTTTCTCTGAAGACATTTTAGTAAAACCTGCTGAAGACATTCTTCTTTCAAACAAGTTTTACCTTAACAGGTTTTTAAGTACCATTGATTTATATCAATTAACTGTTTTGGTCTTTTTTAATAACGTTTTAGCTGAATGTTTTAATTTCTATTTTGTATCTTTATGGAGCACGTTATGATTTTTAATCTGTGAAAGATGCCTCACAAATAAAAATAGCTTTCTTATTTACAAAATACCAACACACTTTTTGGTGTGCTCATGCTCATGTCAAATGGTTTTCCGTCTGAAAACCATTTGATTATTACTCCTCAACTTCACCTTTATGAGCTAATTTTTGTAAATCTATGACAGAGTCCCTCAACACAGTAAAGTGGATGGTTGTTGTGTCACAGAATAACGGTAACGGTTCTAATGGTAAGAACACAAGTGCAAGGAGATTATATGCTTTATTTTTATTTTTTTTTCTTCAAAGTAAACTGTGACTCTCAGATGATCTTGGGATCGACCGACTCAGATTTGAAAAGGGTTGGCAGAAGAAATGATTGTTTTTCTTCATTTTTATTTTATGTCTTCAGGGCTACCATGCTGTAATGGTAGCCAGGAATACTAATTCACCAGTGAGTGGACATTAAATGGGCTCCATAAATAAATTTATCCAAAGGTCTACAGCAGAGGCTGTCTCTTTGAAAAAGTTAGCAATGTCATATTTTTCAAGTGGAGAAATAAGTGTGAAACTGACAAATCCAGCTAAAGAGAAATGTCTGTCAATAAGGGTGTCTGTCTGCTTAATTTGAAGACTTAAAAAGATTAAAATCAAGACGTGTAAATCCTTATGAGCAATGATCTGGCCTCCGCTGTTAATGAAGATTAGTTTACAATTAGTAATGAGCAATAAACCCTTGAATAGACTTGCAGAATGAGCATAAAGATTTTATGTATTAAAAAATAAGAGTGAACTATTGTGTGCAAAAAATAAGGTTTGGTGCAAATAACACAACCAGTGTGTTCAAAGACCAAATCGTACTGCTTATTGGCAAGAAATGCCTTAAAAGTACCACAGATCTCCATGTCTATGGTAAAGCCAGTCTGATATCATTTTGCATATTTGAAAATGGAAATATTGCACGTGTTTCTCCTATTTTTTTGTACAACTCAAACGAAAGACTTTAATGTGTCATCTCCGATAAGTTATTTTAGTAAATGTGTTATTTACTTCAGCTGCCTTTTTAACTTCAGAAAAAGCAGAACTGAAAATCAGTTCCTTAATCTTGTCATGTGGGTGGGTTAAATCTGAGGGAAGAACACGAAGCGATAAGGGGAAAACCTGTAGAGCGTAGATAAGAAAATGAAGATGGCTGGAGCAGATCACTAGTATAAAGGAGAAACTTTAAAATGTACTCTGTTCAGTTGCTTGTTAATACAAACAACAAATCAGGCAATCACACTGAAGGTACTTTTCACATTTGGTTATCTAGATGGGGTTAGGACATTTGGTTTAGTTTAAAGTCAGAATCAGAATGGGGAACAAAGAGGATTTTCTTCCCACATAGGCTGGTCTTATTAGGTCGGAAACTACTGATCTACTCAAAGTTTTTACAAACAGTTATTGCTCCAAATGGGAAAAAAAAAGCTGACATCAGAAAAGAATAGGCAGACTAGTTGAGTATGATTGTATGGAAAGATTACCTCCATCCACTCCTTGTTCTAACCGAGGTTGGTGGACTGTCACCTGTGAACTCACGATACACTGAATCTTGAAGCAGCTCGGCTACAGCAGCAGGAGCAAAAGGTGCTAGCGGATCAATGCTGCTGCTGAAGAGCTGCCAGAGCTTTTCACAATATTTATCTAGATCACTGACGTTGCCTTGGAAACCATTTCCCTATTACAGAAAAATAGGTAGCTACTGAACCAAAATATGGGCTTTGACTGTTTCATCATGACTCAGGTCTTAGTGACCCCGTTTAAGTTGGTCACAATTACAGCTGGAAGTCCTTTGGTATGTCAGCTTTGCACATCTACAGTCTTACATTTTGCCCAATATTCTTTACAAAATCACTCAAGCTCAGTCAGATTGCACCACTGCAGCTAACAGTTGTTTGTCATGGGTCTTAATTGAATAAGCAGCTTCAAACTGTTTCTATTAGTAGATCTGTTGGATCTACAGAGGCAGACAGAGTGGGAACTGAACCAGCAACCAACTCCTACCAACATCACCACCACCGTCCCGTAATCCTGTTTGAATTAAAATATACAACACTTGCTCAGTTTTATTGCTACGCAGTCATGCAACTCTAATTCAGGAGTCAAAAGTACTTTGGTGAATTAGCCAAGCATGAAATGCATTAGTGATATTTAGGGGATGTGTGCTTCTCACTGTTGTCATGGCTAAAAATCAACAGTGAGACAGGAAAACCCAGCTTGGTTAGTATTTGAATGCTTTATATAAAAAAAGAAAAATCAGGCCTTAAGTTCATGCTAGAGCAGACTTGACCTTCAGGCATGAGCTGAGGAAGCGTAGCCATGACCTGAACTCATCATTGTTCCATTATAACATCACAGCCTGTGTAGGAGTCATGATGTTTTATATGAAAATGCCACAACAGAGACTCAAGATGATCCACACCAAATGTCCAAAATGTCTCGGTCTAAGTCTAAGCCAGTCGTCATCCAGAACCAGTTATTTTTTAAACACACTCTTTTCTGCAAGGTAACTTGTAATAAAGACAGCCTTGTAAATAATTATTTCAGTATTTATTTTTAGCTGGTATTCAGTCACACAGAAACTGTTCACAACAATCTGGGATCACAACTTTACCATGTCTCACAATTTACACATTCAAATGAAAATATTCAAATGAAAAAGGTTTTCATAGTGAGTCAACAGATGTGATTGGGTTTTATCTAGAGTGCTGTCTATTGTTTGCCTTTTTGCATTTTCTTTTTGTGTTATCTTCTAGCTGAAGCATGAACACAGCTGTGTCTCAGACAAATAAACGGGGGAAAAAAAATTGCAGCATTTTCTCTCATGGCAGCAGATTGGTTCCTTCCAAGTGTGAACTGAAAGCATTGTCTCACCAATTTATAAACAGCTTGAATGATGTGACCCTGTTTTTATTCAACTGGGGCTGAGATCAGGACAGCGCCTCTCTTATCAGGTAAGACTGAAAACCATACATGCTACTTAAATATGGGTTCAGATACTGTAAAGGCAATGTAAATTCTAATGGATATGGATTTTTTTTTCTAAGCATGGCTTAGAAATCACAAGATATTATGATATGGTACTGAATTTTAATTATCCTTCTAGTCGTAGTAATAAGATTTGTGCCTGAAGTTATTCAAGAGATAATTTCTTACCATGGCATGGTTGAATTGTGAAGGATAACCAAGTTGAGATGCAGTAATATGGACATTTTATTAATTTTACAACAACTTCAGAAATTCTTATTTTTTTATTTTTTTTTACTTTTTTTGATAACCAAGAAATTCTTTATTCACCTTTTGAAAAACAAGAAATACTTACAGAATTAAAATTTTACAGCGCATCATTACTTTGTCTTTTTGAACATTTTCTTTTGGGGGAATACAACAAGACAATTTTTCAAATTTAACACAATGAAAAGTTTAAAGGCTGTTTAGCTCGCCTATTCACCTGTATAACACTTGAGAACTAATTCACAGATTTTGTAAAGAATTTTCAATTTTTTTTCAAATATTTTCTTGCACTGTAAAAGTTCGACTTGCATTCAGTGATTATCCACTGCAAACTATGAGCCTAGTGATGTTAGTATAGCGGTGTCACTTCTATTCCTGGTAAGAATGAGAAATAATTAGAAAATAGTGAATATTTTGTTATGGTTTGGCTGTAAAACTGTGGTCTGTTATCTTTCTTTTGCAATTGAAAATACTGCAGACCAAAGGCTGAGATAAATGCAAGATGCTATTTCGGTTTCACTGTACATTATTCACGCCAAGGGCTATAGGGGTTTCCTGATATTCATTTAGTAATATGTAGGAGGGTTATCAAAACGGACATTGGCTCAAAAGATTTGTCAAGGGCAGATAAACCTGTTGAGGGTTGATTTTACTTACTTAAGAATTTGAAGACATCATGCTACACAGAACAACAATTTAGTGACTCTGCCTGTTTTTCTGTTTGCAAAAACAATTAATTTTTATATTTTGTAGGGTAATAGCTTGATTCAGCCCTACATCTTTGTGGATAACATCACCAAATTTGGTGTATGGTAACCAGTCAATTTTGTGTTCTTCTAGACTCAATTTAAATTATTAACCATAGCATCTGTTGTGTAATCGAGGCCTATTCAGTGTTAAAAAAAATGCACAAATTATTTTTTCTAATTGTTTTGCTTGCATAGATTTCAACGCTGAGGATCATTTTAGAACACCAACACGTGAACAAGATGGAAAAAGTTAGGAGGCTCATTTTCATTTTGCTTTTGGTTGGTAAGCTAACACACGTTCATTTCCCCTCTCTTGATACTCATCATTTATTTCATTCTTAACCTCCTCTGTTGTATCCATTTAAGGTATTTGCAGCCCTGCGCTTGGAGAAAAGTGGACGGCCTCTGTTGTAAAATCTCTTGAAGCCGTAGTCGGCTCCTGTGTTGTGCTGCCCTGTTCGTTCAACTATCCTGGCAAATTACTCCCTACCTCCAGACTGAGAGGCATCTGGCATCGTATTAAGAAAGACGAAGAGATTGTGTACAGCGAGGATAACACAAAGGTCTTAGATAGTTTTAAGGGTCGAACAAACATGTTAGGAAAACTGGGTGATAAGAACTGCACCTTGGAAATAACAGACGTTAAAGATCATGACAACGGTCCATTCTGCTTCCGAATCGAACTTGTTAAAACTCATGACAACAAAGAAACCACTGAAAAGTACTCCTTTGTTGATGAATGTGCTGAGTTAAAGATGCAGAGTATGTAATCTTCTTTATAAATCAATATTATAGTGCAACAGACCAATTTAGGCCTTAGCCAATAATTCATTTTTCTTTTTATAGGAGATCCTCCAGAACCTGAACTTTTTCAGTCAAACACAGCTGTTCAAGGAAAACCTTACGCCGTCACCTGTTCAGTCCGTCATACCTGCCCATCACATGTTCCTGTGTTCACATGGAGTCGAGGAAGTAAAGATGACGTTATCCATATTCAAAAGCCCGTTCTCTCTGGGATCTGGGAGACACAGTCCATCATGGTGTTTATTCCTGAGGAAAAGGATGACCACACTCAAATCACCTGCACAGCAGCATTTAATGGAGGAAAAGTAAAATCCAGATCTATTCAACTCAATGTAAAACGTGAGATCTAATTTTGTCTGTCTCTATCTTTGAATAGTTCAAAATACACACCGGATGTGGTTAATTAGCATTTTTCATCATCACATGACATGCGTCTGATTTAATTTCTATTTGCAGGTATTGGAAACATTTATCACATCATGATTCCAGTCGCAGTGGCCATTGGCACGGCTGTGATCTTCGGAGTCATCTGCACTGCTGTGATGAAAAAGTACAAGTAGGTTTACAGATATTGACTATTTAAATGGATCCGCTGAGTAAAAACCTGCAAATGATTCTTTTCTCAGTGCTGTTCTTGTTTAACCTCCTTTTGTTTTCTTAAGGAATCGGATTGCAGAGCTTCAGAGTCGTGAAGGAAGGTAAAATGATTTAAAATATTGTACCACAAAATAAAAACATATAATGTCATCACATTAAAAATAAATATTAATCAAATTGTCTGGGACATTTAGCATGTTCAACAGGCTGTCCAGGATGTCTCGCAGGTGAGGTTTGATTTATTTCAATGAGACTTTTCATTTGTTTCACCTAAATAAATATTTGACTTTTTCGGGGACTTTTTCAGGTTCCATTCCAGTGGCCAGTGACTTTGTGGTCATAATCCAGTGCAAGAAACTTGAGCAAATGATGACCAGCACGTAGATGTTCACATTTTAATTTTCATTTATATCCATGAGAATGATTTTTGCTTTAGGAGTCATGCCTTGTTTTCAATTATTACTACTATTGTACTTTAAATCAGCGAAAATTATTTGTTGTGATTTTTCTATCAAAATTGTACAAAAATGAACTTATTCCATTTTCATAAAGTTGTGTAGGCTATTATTTTTATTCCGGCAAACCTGGCCAGACCATTCAGTACTTTGTTATATTTTAGTGAATAAAATATAACTGCAATAAATAACGCAGTTCATATTCTGTTTTACCTGAATATTTTGTGTGCAAGTAGCCACTTCTAACATAAAATAAACACAACTGAACTCCAGTCGTTCAACTCCAAAAGCTCCAAGTATGACAGAGTGTGTCAGAAAACATAACCAGTGTCAACGTGAGAAATAAGGCGGCTTTGACGGTGTGCTCTGCCTCGTCTGCACTCTGATCATATTTCTGTCGTTGTAAATACAATATTCCACTTTCTTTTTGTTGTTGTGGTAGGTACCCAGTGCACAGCCATGTTCATTGTTAAAACTATATGCAAATATCATTTAGACATGATGATAATAATAATCTACCTGTTTGTAGTGATGTAGACATATGGTTTTCTAGGATTAGACGAAGCAAAACCACTATCAAAAGTTCAAAATGACCAAATATGCCTGTAAATAATGCAAAAATGCCAGAGTATAAAAAAAAAGCTCACAGAGAGCCCACTTGGTTAAGATTTGAACTGATTTAATATATTTTTGTTGAGAAAGTGATGTTGAGGAATGCTTAGCAACAGTTTTAAAATATTGTGCTTCCACCCATGACTCCAGAGTAAATATGTAAATATCTCATCACATTTGTCACTGTTCTCTCATTCATAAAGACTTCTTTATGTTCATGACAGGTATTATGTCATGTTTATGACAGTGTCATGTCAGTCTAATGGATACCCCCTCAAATACAGTGTTACCAAAATTTCTTTCAAGTCATCTTTGATATATAAAGCATTTTTATAACAACTTAAATTAACTACTTACTTAACTGTGCTATAAAATGGCACTATGTGCGTGAAAAATACATAATACTGCCCTCTTAACTGTAGAAAGTCTACGAATAGGTAATTCTAGTAGAATACAATATTTAAGAAAATATTTGTTAAAAATGAACAGCAAGTAGTTGTATCTACTATTTTGATTCATGCTTAAATATGCATAATATTTTTCTTTTTTGTAAAAAAAACCTACTTTTCGAGGCGTTTCAGAACAGCTGCATGATCTTTCACTGCAGCAGTTTTCTTGAAATTCATCTGTAGACCTTTACCGTTGGTAGCTGCCATGTGGCACAGATAAAGCGTGAAAGGCCTCAAAACGGCTCTGCCAGAAATTTACACAGGAAGCCTGTCAAGCATGTCCCTGAGAGCACAGCTGCATGTGTGAGGTCAAACACAGAAGGGTGTCATTACCCCTACTGTTGAGGGAATTATGAAGTTAGATTTTTCTTTATTGTAGGAGCTCAAAAGTTGTGAGGAGGTGTGGTGTGTTTTTAATCCTGTCTTTCAGAACTTAAAATAAAATGAGGTAATAATAAAGGTGGAATATCTGCTTTTTCTATAAACTGCTTTAAACTTCCACACCCACTTAAAGATCCGTGACAGCATTGGCCACCTCTTCTGGTCCTAAAGCACTTTTGTAATCCAGTGAATTTGCTGGAAACACTAACTTTAAAATAATAATTTTAAAAAAAGCAATCTCAGTATTGGTCATGAAGGGTTAAATTCAGATAAAAATTAAATGAATGAGACAAAATTAGTATTTTTTAGCATTAGTTCACTCCCATGAGAGCTCACTTCTCAGAGCCGTGCAGAGAGCTTTGGAGGGGCAGTTAAAAAGGGGCACATTCAGCAAGATCTTAAAACACAAAATAGCAAGAACCCACATTAATGAAGAATGTAAAGTTTTATCGAATCATATTGTATCATCCTCATCATGTGGGGAAAACATAAAAATGTAGTCTATGTTTTCCCCATATGTGTAAAGTTGCTGTTTCTACTGCTGACGGTGTGGACTGTGTTGATCTGAGACTGAAGTTGTTAAAACCTAAAACTTTAGCATTCATTCACTGAGAATGATAATGCTATTAAATTTTATTTGATGTGCTCAGCAGAGATTAAATAAAAGAAAAAAAACTGTACATTTAGGATATAATTAGGACGTTTGCTTTGTAAAAGTGCAAAGAATAATCTGGATAGTTTGATTTTTGTGTTACAATGGCTACAATATGGTGTAATATTTGTGTTTGAGCTGGGTTTGTTCATGAATACATGTTGGGAATAAATAATTCTGTGTTTTCCTTCTATCTTTGTTAGTTGTTAAGCCAAAGCTAAGCGAAACCTACAGGAAATGACATGGTAGGAAATGCAAATGAGAGCTTTGAGGAAATGACACACTAGGGAATGCCCTCTTTGGGGCGTAGCTTAGACAGAGGCCAACGAAAGAAGTTACCAACTGTTGCCACCATTTTGTCTGCTAGCTCTCAGAAATTTAGTTGAGAGCACAAAAACTCCTCAAGTGGAGGAGTTTAAGTATCTGGGGATCTTGTTCACGAATGAGGGAAGAAGGGAGCGGGAGAT
>NW_015114563.1:78980-81870 GCF_001443285.1 Poecilia latipinna
GGATGGATGGATGGATGGATAGCACAAAAAACAGAGAATATTGAATAAATAGATCTATACAGCTAGACTCCTGATCAATATCTTAATTCAGAGAAATGTGTTACAGCTAGTTTCATCTCACACTGCTGAATAACAACCATTTTTTTAAAGTAAGCTTTAAAATGAAAGAATAAAAAACTGCAACGGAGTTGGTAATTTATTATAAATGAGATTTAAACATACTGCATACTGCATTTCTATAAAGTTTGAGAAAGTTTACCAATACAAAGCAGAACAAAAAGTGTTCAAAAATGAGATCAGCAATGAGTAGCCCAACTTCTGTTGCTGCTCACATAAAAATAAAGTTTTTAAACATGTTGCAAGTGTTTCCAGTAAGCTGATGAGGATGTTACTATACATAAATAAAAAAGATGCCTTCAGAAAGGGCATGACTCCACCCCCGCGGTTTGTGGAGGGGTGGACGCAGGGGGCTGCCAGGAATCTTGGGCCCCCTGACAAAAAATTAAATTGGGGCCCCTTCACGGAGCTGCTGTTGCAATTTTTTGAGTCTATCTAACCCATCAAAAGCGTCACAATTTCAAAGGCTTGCTACTGCCTTGCTTTCTTTGGTCCAATACTGATAACTAGTACAATATATACTGCTCATGAATTTTACATGTAAGAGTAAAATTCAGTATGCATACAGTCTGCATACAGTATGCAAGTAGGTTGCTTAATTTTTTTTCTATTAGTTTTGGATTACTGAAATGTCTCTCCCCATGAGCAACAGTCAAAGGAAACATGCAAAATATACATGAAGCAATCCAGACTTCTCAAAAAATGCTTTGTAGTTGCATTTTATTCAAGCTGCAGTATACAACTTTAATAAAAAATATGTTTTCTCCATATTTATTAAAGCTGTCATCATGTCGTGACAGTTTGTTATGAGACAGATGATCTGTGATCAATCAATCTCCTCCACCTCCTTCCTGAACTACTATTACTGGCTAAAGTAATGCACCGTTCTGACCAAAACAACCAATCAGAACTAGTAGGACGCTCTTAGCACTGTCAATCAACCTCATTCACTCACTGCTAAATGTGCTAATGGTGGAGAAACAACTTATTGTTACAGGAAAATCGTTTATCTGCTATCATTGGTATCTATGCTTACTAGACTAAGCATTTACAACAGGCTATGCTAGCTGCAGAATAGCACAGAGCAAAGGGGGGGAAGGATGAGCCACATGAGATCGTGATTGACAGCACTAAACCTCTCCTGTTACTGACTAGTTGTTTTTCGAGAGCACTGGGGGAAAGCAGAGGAAAAAGATTTTTCACAGATTACCTCTCATACCATAATGTCACAACATAATGACAGTTTTAACAAATATGTGGAAAAAATATATTTATATAAAAGTTACATACTGCAGCTTTAATTTCACTTAGGAGAGGGCAGATAAGGAGGGACGTGGGTTAGAGCTGCTGACTGAATCATCTGTTGTTAAGTGGTAAAAGGTACAGGGACCAGTTAAATACGTATATGAATATGTTGGTAACTTAATTCCTTAATTCATTAAATGCTAGAGTGTGAGGGACCAGACTCAGACGAAGACAAAAAATTTTCAAAGTAGAAAAAGGTTTCCATTTAATTCTTCAACAAACAAAAAAGATCATTAACAAAGCATAAAGATTTAAAGCTAGAATAAATCAAAAGATAAATAGCAAATTTGGATCCAAATTAACTGATGTCAACTGAACTCTAAGTGAACACAAAACAAAAACTGACCTACCAAACAAAGAACAAAGGCTGCTTAAATAGGGGTGGAGTAACCTAAATCTATCACTTGAGGGAGGTCTGACCTAACAAAAGAACAAATAAATACAAAATTAACTAAAGCATTCTATAAACAAATAAAGCAAACTAACTTTAACTTAGCACAAACAATAAGTGAATATTTAAGTGACAAAATTAAATAAAAATCAACTTGAAGTCTGCCCCTTCAGTCTTTCAGTAATTGGTAGATGGTTTGCCCCAGGTTCCTCCACCAGCTGGTTCCTATAAGCGGCACCTCAAACAAAAAACACAAGTATAAATGAACCATTCAGTCAGACATTAACTAAAGCGTGCACCCATTAGAAAATATATGTCTAAATGAAATAGCCAACTTAAACAAACTATAAACTATACTAATAAAGAAATAAATACTAACATGATGTGGTGGTGGCAGGAGCATCCACCACATTGTGAAAAATGGAGGCAATCAGTAGTCTGTAGCTGAGCTAACAATGCTGAATGGTTGATAATCTCATACAGTCTGCTCGCCTCTCGGAGAAAAACTGAGCTATAAATTGACACTCTTGCCTTTTTCTCTTTCTCCTTCTCTCTCTTTTTTTTTGAACACCTGATTTTATAACTGTTCTTAGCAGCATATTAACAACCACAATTGTTCGTGTCTTCCACTGACTGCTGCTAACAGCGTCAAGGTGAAGCGCTCCAAGCAAGAACGAACCATGTCATGCTGGGGGGGTTGGGGGTTCAGGGGAAATATGGATGTGTATTTTTTGGTCTGAGGGTGGGAACATTAAATTTTTATTGCTAACAGCAATCTTCGATAATACAATATGATTAAATTTGTAATTGACAGGGCCCCAATTTTTTTATTATTTTTTATTTCTATGAACAATAAATAAATAAATAAATTGTAGAGGGCCCCTGTTGGTCAGGGCCCCTAGACATGTCATCACTTTTCCACCCTTTTTGCTCCTGTCTTTGTTTTTTTATTCGTTTTTTTGTTTGTTTTTCTTTCTTTTTTTAATTTTAGTACTTTTGCGCTAATAGGGATCCACCAGCACACATTGCAAATACTTGAAATTCTTCACCTGATCTTAAGATTTTGATCAAGACAGT
>NW_015114563.1:85421-87404 GCF_001443285.1 Poecilia latipinna
TGAGCTCCAAATGCTAATGGCTGAATCTTTTTTAACAGTTGAGATTCTGCAGTAACTTCTACTCACAGCCGCTCATCTCCAGCCCAGATCCGGTGCGAACCGCCTGGTAGTAACGTTAAGGTGAAGCAGAGAGCTAACAGTGAGCTGGCGGTACCGAGGCTTTGAGCTGTGTCATGGTGACAGTTGTGGTGTTGGTTTTCATAGAATATCTGATTCTGACCCACAGCAGTGGGACCGACTCAGGCTGCCTGTAGCGAACAGGGCTTTTAGTCCAGCACTGGGACAGAATGATGAAATTAAAGTCTGAAGTTTTCTCTGCAGCAGTGGCAGCGCCAGGGGGGGCTATGGAGTGCTATAGGTCCCCCTGGAAAAGTCATAACACCTATAGACACGAATATGTAGACGCCTCATGGAGCACTGAGTCGTACGTAACAGCGTCCGCCATCTTCTATGTGGCAACAGGGCGATCGGAGCTTCTTAAGTCCTGTGCTGTGTGAACTTGTTTCAACCGTTTTACGAAATAAACTGGATTGATTGGCATTACCTTTCACAGGTAAGGATGAAAGATCAGAATTACTTGACTTTGCAGCCAGAAATTTGCTTCTAAACAACTGAGAAATATTTCCTATGTAGCTTAATTGGCCCGAAGTAAACATTGATTGTTAGCGTAGCAGCTAACGTTTTCATACTGTTTTCTAATGAGAGAGCTGATGAAAAACCGCTGTTAGAGGGGAAGTTCATTAAAAACCAGGGGATTTAGTGAGGATCAGAGCTGGAGCTGCTGTTCTTCAGTCTGTTTCCCAGCTCAGCTTCTATCATAGATGCCACAAGTCAGAGCCCAACATGCTGAAAATGTCTTTTTCTGAATGTGAAAGAAACATATATGTATTTTCTATTACACTTTTGGATTATTTCTCTATTATCCTTCGCTAGAGTTGCCACCCGTCCCATAAAATACGGAATCGTCCCGTATTTTGCTATTAAATGTTGCATCCCGTATTGAACCAATATGGAACTAACGCGATTTGTTCCATATTTCTATAAATGTCCAATAGACACGCCTATCACACACATATCAACACTAATTGTAACAATAATGACCAAAATAAAACACAGGAAATATTAAGGCCAGCTAAATTCTCGTTGCGGGAGCTAAAGGACCCCTGAACGCTACGGACCGACGTTGTTGTCACGGTTGCCTAGAGACGGACACTACGCAGCTGCAGTGAGCTGATATCAACCCACATCTTTTTAAAAACATCCTCGTCCCGATTCTCCACCATCCTTCGAAGCAAAACCTCTCGTAAAGATACAGACGTGAGAAGGAAAACGCAAATCTCAGGCTGAATAATGTTAGTGAGGATGAACACAGGCAATTAAAAAAAAAGTGTCAATTGTGGCGCAGTGTGATAAGTGTGATTCAGGAGAGGAACTGCAGACCCTGATATGGTAACATTTTGCTATGATTAAGTTTCTTATTGTGCTTTTAGTCGACTATATTGGTTTGATTATTTGCTTATTTAATGTATGATAATATCAGCCAAAATAATACAAATCATCATTTAAAGAACATTAGAACTTTACATTAGATTAACCGTATATAAATACTTCCTACTTTAAAAGGTTTGTTAGGGCTTTCTGTGTGTTTTATTTTTGAAATGTTTATATATTTTATGAATTCATTGTTCAGTGGTCAGTGCACCAGACACAGACCTGCAGCCCAGGG
The DNA here is from genome assembly GCF_001443285.1 of Poecilia latipinna. Lineage (NCBI taxonomy): Eukaryota > Metazoa > Chordata > Actinopteri > Cyprinodontiformes > Poeciliidae > Poecilia > Poecilia latipinna. The sequence goes on from NW_015114563.1 coordinate 87,148, forward strand.
GCGGTTCTAGATGGGGGCCAACGGCGAACCAAAGAAGTTGATAGGTACTTTTTCTCGAACCTATATTAAAGAACCGCAGACAACATATATGAATTTTAAGGCAAAGCTTTTGCAAAAGGAGAAATCTCCGCCAACCGCCTCTCCAGGCCGTTCACAGAGAGTTCTGGTCTGCCTACGCGTGAGCCCCTGTTTTATTGTCAAAGCAGAACAGCCAGAAAAAACAACAGAGGTCGTAAAACATTTAACCTAAACAAACC
>NW_015114563.1:91007-97904 GCF_001443285.1 Poecilia latipinna
GTCATTAATACACCAGACACAGACCTGCAGCCCAGGGGCCGTTCTACATAGGGGCCAAAAGGGTACCAAAGAAGTTATACTAAATAAAGTCTAATGTTAATACTCAGTGGTGGATTTTTTTTTTAAACATTCACAATTTTGCTTGAACAATAAATTAAAAATTGTAGTACCGAACTTTTAGCTGCTGTATGGATTACACTTTCCATCTGCCAGGGATCTGCAAACTGAATCCATGGAGACTCAAGTGGGTCTTTGCTCACTTATTATATCAAATGATGAAATATTGCTCTGTTTTTTTTTGTTTGTTTGTTTGTTTGTTTCATTCTTTTTGAAGTGTTGCCATGGAAAAACACTGACTGTCCTGGCCCCTGTGGTAAATCTGGTCTAGAACCAGCCTCCATGCGTAACATGAGTTATGCTGAAGTGGGGGCAGGGACAGGTAGTGAAGGCTAGACCTGTCCGAATCCACAGATATTTTTCTTCCTGTCTTAGTTTATTACCGGCCTTCGAAGGACCCGTCCTCCGTAGACCAGTTCTTCGAAGGATGCAGATCCTGAATTCGGACACAGCTAACAAATATCGCATTATGGAGAAGGTAGCCATCAGTAACCATGGAAACAATGCCACGCCGTCATGTAGCCTAGCATGTTTAGAAAAAAATTATTAGCGTCTCATCTTCTGTACATTTTTACAGCTGCTCCGGTTTAAGGGGAAATGCTGTTTATGACGCAGTGACATAAATCATGTGGTGTGAATTCAGGCAAAGTCAGTAATTTGATCAACACATCAGAAGGGAGGAGGTTTGGGTCAGTTTTTAAGCTAGCTGTAAATACCGCCGTCTATGAGCCCCAACCAGGTGTGCTACGTTCACAGACAAATTAGCTTGATTCCAGCAAGTAGAAATCATGAATAAACTGACAAAAACAACTTGGAAAAACAAGTTCAATACTCCCGATTCTCACTTCTGATGTACATCATGGCGCTTCGAATGATTAAGTGACATAGTTGCAAAGGGTTAATACCTGGGTATCCCCTTTGTCATAAATGCTGGATTAACCTAAACAATGTATTATTATCTGGAAGTAATCTGGCTAATGGCTCAAGGCTTCATGCTGACGTCTAAGTGTCAAATAAATGCAAATCAGTCTGATTAAAATAAAAATGATGCGTGTGTGTTGATAACTATAGGGGAGAAAAGACCAGTCATAGCATCCTGAGTAAAATGCTTAGCTCCCCCTTAGCACCTGCAGAAAAAAAAGTTCTGGAGCCGCCACTGCTCTGCAGCCAAACCATTTCTGTGTTTCAGGGTGAGGAAGGTTTTTTTCCTGCTATTGTAAGGACAATTACAAAAATAATAATAAAAAAACGTTTTTCTAACTTCAACTTCAGACCTACGTTTTTATTCACAAACAAGTGCATGTTCATGAAAAGATATATTCTTGCCCATAATTTCATTGATAGAGGGCGCAGTTCCACCCATCTGAACAACATGGAGGCAAAGGAACTGAGACTCATTATTAGACCGAGGGCAGCCGGACTAATCTATTTTTCTAAATTGTTATATTTAGCTAAATACTGTTGATGAGGGGCACAAGCAGGTCACCTAAAAAATAAGTTAAAAATAAATAAATAAATAAAAAATGGGCCCTTGGGATGTCAAGGATAAAATGAGCAGGGGCTCGGGCTCCCTTGACTTCATCCCCCCATCAACCCTCTGCACATGCCTGTTACTTCTCTTTTTTCACTTCCGTATTTTCTGTGGTTTTCTTATATAAAATGTGTGTTTGAAAGCATCCTTTTGACAGAGCAGTAAGATGCCAAGTCAAATCGTCTTCCCACAGTTTTAGGGAGGACTTCATTAAATTGTGCACTTTTGAAAGATTTCCCATAAACATCCACATCAAAAGGTAAGTTGGTCTTAACTTTAAAGAATATGGCAAATAAGTTCTTTTTAGATCTTTTTTAAAACTTAAATTGAATACTCACATCAAAGAAAATAGCATTTTTATTTTTTATTCACTTATTAGAGCAAATACCTGTAAAAGGGAAATAATTAATTTTGCTGCACTAAATGTTTCATGGAAATTACATCTTCCTCTTTCCTTAAAAGAATAGAAGAAATATTTCTATTTGAATGCAGAACGTAGAACTTTCTTATTTGTTTTTCTAAAAAAAAAAAAAAATGTAATCTTATAATTAAGTTGGACAATTAAAGAGCATAAGTAAATTATATTTTGTTTTACTTTTTATGATTTTTTTGTTTAATATTATTGCGGTAATAAAAATTGCAAATTAACATTCAGCCCTTATGCATAAACCATTTGTAATTTTTTTATTGCTTTCCCAAGTTTACATGTTATTGCTGGCAACTTTATTCTCTCAACGGGTTAAATCTAAATATTAGATTTGATCTAAATGTTAGATTTAACCCATTGTGGTTTTCTTCTTTCTTTCATGGAGACATGTTCTGCTTCAATACGTTTTCATGAAATAATTTAGAATTTATATTTGGAATCCACAAAGCTTTTCCACATGAAACAACTTTTCAAACATCCTCTTATAAAGTTCTTTAAGCCTTAAATCAGATTCAAGGAATCTGAACAACATGAATCCTTGAAGCTGTTCCTTGAACCACCTACATTGTAAAATGATCACTGGAATATATGTGAAAGTTTTTCTTTTTGTACAGAGTTGAATTGCTTGGCTCAACCTGGGAGAAGAAGAAAAAACAAATATCTATTAAGTCGGGCACATTAAAATGTTTGTATGAAAGAATCTGGGTTGTCCAGATCAGAATTTGTTTTCTGAAGTTGCAGCTTGAGCCATTTTTCTGAATAATAGGAACAGGAAACTTGACTCAAATTAATGCCATGTACTGAGTTGTCCTGAATACAGCTTGCAGAAAAGGTCAGATGAACCAAGCAGACTGGAAAGTGCAGCAGTCGATATCCATGCATTCACTGTGAGCAGTGTTGCTGGATGAACAACATACCATGTTAAAACCTTTAATGTCACGAAAAACAGAAGTAAAACGTAAAATTAAGCACCTTTATCAGAAATTTAGATGAGAGCGCAAAAATCTGAGAATATTGAATAAATAGATCTATACAGCTAGACTCATGATCAATATTTTAATTTAGAGAAAAACATTACAACTAGTTTCATCTCACACTACTGAATAATAACCACTTTTTAAAATAAGCTTTAAAATGGAAGAAGAAAAAGTGCAACAAGCAAAACAGATTTGATAATTTATTATAAATGAGATTTAAACATTTTGTTTGTCAGCTAATCCAGAAATCTGAGATTTGACCTAAAAAAGCAGGAAAAAAAGGGTTAAAAAATGAGATCAGCATTGAGTAGGCCAACCTCTGTTGCTGCTCATATGAAAATAAAGTTTTTAAACATGCATGATGCCAGCATTTCCAGTAAACTAATGAGGATGTTACTATAAATACATAAAAAAAGATGCCTTCAGAAAGGGCATGAGCCCCACACCCACGGTTTGCCGAATGGGGGGATGCCGAAAGGGCGGTTCGCCCTGGCCACCAAACAGAGTGAATATCTGACAAAAAATAATAAGAAAACTATATTTATGGGATAATTTTGAGTTCTTGAATAGTTTAAATGCAGCTTTTATTAGATTACTGCTTCTCTTTGCTGATTTTTTTGCTCCTGTCTGCTTTTTTTGTTTATTTTTTTGTTTGTTTTTTCTTTTTTTTTATATTTTAGTACTTTTGAGCAAATAGGGACCCACCACCACACATTGCAAATACTTGAAATTCCTTACCTGATCTTAAGATTTTGATCAAGATAATAGAAATGAGAGGCATGGTGAATAAGTAGTGAAGACAGAACAGATGCCGATTACTTTCTTAAATTGTTTATAATTCCAAACAAATGTAAACAAGGAAGTGAGCTAGTCCATTTTTGAGATATTGTAATTAATTCATAATTTCTGATTATGAATTCTGAGAATAATCATTTTTTGTAGTGTGAACTTATTCTTTGTTCATGTGAATTTTGAAACCAACACAGTCTAAAATATGAAGATGATTCTCTTAAAGGGTAAAAAAAATGGGGAGATGGCAAAGTAACTGTAAAGTAGCCATTTTCTTTCTACAGTACTCTGATAACTTGAGCTCATGCATGCAAAACACAACCCACACTACAAAGTCATCTTTGCTTTTCAGATGATAACTTAGTCAGGTGGAAACAAAAAAGGGGAACAGAAAGAAACTGTAGAAAGCTTTGTTAAAGATGGGTACCAGTCTTTTTACATCTTTGGAACATTTTAACTGCACAGAAATGGAAATTAAACAAAATTTGGTTGACTTAAAATGGTACAAAAGATTTTGTTTGTATCTTTAATTGTAGTAATCTGTGTTTTTGTGTATTTATTTCTGTGTTTTTCTGTGTCCTGTCCTCTCTGTTGATTGATCCCAGCTGTGTCTAGTCCCCTGATTACCCTGCCTGTGTATTTAAACCCACCTGTTGTCTTTGCCTCTTGTCGGGTCCTCGTCTATTGTACGACTGTCTGTCACTGCATGTCTCGTTCCTCCCAGTTGTTACTCATGTTTCTGGATTCTGTTACGTTTTGGACTCGTCACTAAACACTTTCTAATGTCTGCCTGGGCCTACGAGCGTGTTCCTCACCACAAACAATATCACATCATGACATTAATGATAAGTTGTTTCAATAAATAATACTACTGCATCTAATTTGTTTCTTTCAGATACCTTTACATCAAGATGTTTTGGTTTAGACATTTGCTCCGGCACCTCTGGTTTTTGGGTACTTTGGTTTTCTTCTTTTGAACGACATGATATTACATACCATCTGAAATTTGATGCAACTGATTAATTTTTACTTCCATAATTTTGACTTATAACTACTTTTCTCTTGCAGGATGTCTTTACTCGGCAACACAAGCTTGGCGCGTTGACATGCCAAGAAATATCAAAGGATTGTTGAATTCCTGCCTCGTTATCCCTTGTAGCTTTGACTACAATCGGTATCCACCTAAAAGAGCAGACAGAGTTGTTTGGTACCAGTATGTGAGCAGGGGATATCCTTTGGTTTGTGACAACTGGTACCCTAGAAAAGTAATTAGCAAGTATAGAGGAAGAACTTATGTATACACTTCTACATATAAAAAATCATGCACTCTAGAGATTGAACGTGTGAACTGGAATGACCACAGACAAAAGCTTTATCCTTGGGTGGATCCAGACAATGTTGGATATCGCACATACGCATTCTATGACACAACTGTAACAATTGAAGTAATTGGTATGTTTGTTTGTTTTGGGATTTTTGCCTTGAACATCAGTTCATTAGTATGTCGTTGAAAAAGTTTTTAAGTTTTTACATTTCCTTTGTAGGACAGCCACAGCGACCACAGATTATGATCTTCGGTGAAAGAAAAGTTGGAAATTCTGTAACAGTGCAATGTTCTGCTCAACACACATGCTCCACCCGTCCGCCAACTCTTAGCTTCAACATCGCAATGAAAGACAAAAACGTTATCCATACTCAGCTATCTGATGGCACTTCTAAGACAACTTTAACATCCACTTTAGTCTTAGAGAAAGACTTTCAAGTCGTTAAGTGCACTGTCGAGCACCCAGGAGGTAAAACGGCAACAACATCTGAAACCTTAACTGCACAATGTGAGTGATAACTCTCAAGATTAAAATCAGCATCACCTCTGTCCTAAACTTAGGTTGTCTGTCTGAAAAAGCTTTAACCATTCTTTTGTTCTTTGTGTTTTTAGGCTCCATTTTCCCACTGAGCATTAGCTCTCTGTCAACTGAATATCTAGAAGGAGTTGCAAGCCAGGTAACATGTGAAGCTTCATACACTTGTTCCAACAATGCACCAGTTCTCACGTGGAACTACGCTAACATGCCAGTTACCGGAGATATTAAATCCTCTGGGAGTTTGAGGAAAACTGTTTCCACATTGGTATTTACGGCATCAGCTAAAGACAATGGAAACTATCTGACATGTTATGCAAGATTTCCTGGAGGACAGACCCAGCAGAAGAGCACCACCATATGGGTAAAACGTGAGTGCCAATCATAGTTAAAATTAGTACTTCTTGTGAAAGTACTTCTTTCATAATTTTAAGGAATTATTTACTTAAAGCCAGCTCTTATATCTTGCTGAAAGGTTACTTGTAAGTTAATTTTGTCTTATTTCAAGTGTATTAAGATACTAGCAGTAGAAACTACCAAAAATGCTTGGTTGGATTTTTTGTTTTTGCAGTGAAGGCATTTGAACCCTGTAAGTCACTATTTAGGAGTTAAGGTGACTTTATTTTCCCACCACTCTATTTAGTTGCCAAATGCCACCAGAGAACAAATATTTGAAAAAAGACAACAAATAATACTATTAGAAATATAACATTCAAATGTAGACATCTATGGTCTGTCCAGGGCAAATCAGTTCAAATTAGGCTTAAACTAATGTGGCCCATCAAAGCTTTGTACCATTTTGTTTTTATGTGTTTTACAGGAAACATGCTCAATCTGGATTGGTCTTTCACTACTCCAGGAAGTGTAACAGGAATCAAAGGGTCATGTGTCATCATTCCTTGCAAGTTTTCCTACAGCAAAACCCAACCGAGTGGCCTCCAAGTTGTCTGGTACTTGTACCAAAGTAATGGACGTCCAGACGTATTCAACCAAAAACAGTCAAATATTTTGAGCAGATATAATGGGATAACACATTTGAGTGGCTCTGTGTCAGACGGCAATTGTAGTCTTAAAATAGATCGGCTGGACATGTCTCACAATGAGGATAAACTCTATCCATGGGTTGATATCAACCCAATTACCTCCTACCACTCACAGGGACACTCATTTTTGGATAAAAGCACCAAAATTATGGTT
>NW_015114563.1:101301-108429 GCF_001443285.1 Poecilia latipinna
CTTTTTTTTTTACCTCCAAGAGTCATTTACTGTAGAAGGAGGGACCGGGTCAGTCGGTGTGCGTTTTTGTCTGTCGGCCATGTTGGATTTAACAAAAATAATTTCTTGCATTTCCAGCTGATGCCAGTAGTTGGTAGTGTATTTTATGATGCATTAGTGTCCACTTCAGTGGTCTGTGTGCCTTTATAACATGAAAATCCACAAAAAGCACAAGAAAACGGTTTTTACATAGCTGTCCACTGTCGTGACCACTATGAAAGGGTTAAATGTTGCCCTTGTTTGTTCGTCTCAGGTCCAGTTGGTTGACTTCACAGCAGACGCACTCATTTGTTTTATTTATCAACTTTCAAGAGCAGCGTAACAGAACTTCATACACCAAAACATGTCTGGAAAAACAACTTCTTGATTAAGCAAAATAAATCTCACAATTATTCACATCCCTTGCAGTTATTTCCATTGCAGCAAGAAACTTGTTTTTGTCTCTCATTTCCTAGTAAAATTGTTGTTTAGGTTAAAATAATGTATGTTTAACTTTTCCTTTCACTCTTTCACCAGTACTTTAAATATCTATACTGATTAACATAATTCTCTTTATATCTTTATAGATCATGCACAAGAACCCCAAATGAGCATCATTGATGCTCCTAGGGTGGGAAATCAGAGCAAGGTTACCTGTAAAGTGCAACATACATGTTCTTCTGCTCCTCCTGTCCTGGCTCTGAGTGGCATTCCTGGAGCAGACCGCACCGTGGACTCCTTGTTGTCAGACGGTATTTGGGAAAGAACAATAGAACGAACTTGGAATGTGGAAGAAGACCACAAGAAGGTGGAGTGCAATGTGAAATATCCTGGTGGACAAAGTGCCAAAAGTGAGCTCCTCCTGCAGGTTGAATGTGAGTATGAATATACACGTTGTGGTTTAAATTGATTAGATTTTTAAGTTTTCTTTACAAGTAAACATTTTCAATCGTTTTTTGCTTAGGTCCATTTGAAACAATCAAAATGGTAGAACCTCCAGGAGAGCTGACAGAGGGAGTGGCAAAGAGTGTAATTTGTTCTGTGTCCTATAAGTGCAAGACAAATACGCCAACAATTGAGTGGAACTTTTCAGACATGCTGTATTTACCGAAGCACAAAAAAATATCCAGTAATACGTATACCACTGAGTCCAATCTTACGTTTATTGGCTCCCTTGAAGACAACGGAAAACCTCTGACCTGCACTGCACATTTTGTCGCTGGAGAAACCTCAGACTCCTCACTTCTTCAGATAAAAAGTCAGTTTTAACATCTAACACACATTGTTTATTGCTGTAGTTTAAATTAAAATTCAGAGAACCAGGAAGATTTACAGCTTCAATTGCAGCACAAAATGTTGGCCAGTAAACAATGATTGGTTTCTTTAATCCAGTTAAAGTTATGGCTTTCTCTTGGGTTTATTGCTTAGCTTCTAATCAAAAATGACTGTTTATTGATGATATTTAAATGAATTTATTTATTCCTTTTCACAGAATATGTACCTGTTGAAGAAGAACTGAACGAGGCAGATAGTGAGTTCACCTTCTTTTTCCTTACAAGGAAATAAGACAAACTGATTTCCTGCTTATGTTTTCTTCATCTTTGTGTGCATTATTTCATATTTAAGCCTGTCAGTTTTGTATATCTGTATAACTTTCATGTCTTCTGTATTGAATATCCTGTAATTTCTGACGGCACCTTATTAGGTTTAAATGGTCCTGTTTCCCCTTCCAACAGCTTTCCGTGTCCTGGCTGCTGACGTCCCTGTCAGATTCAATGCCTTGACTCGGTCCTGTGTGGTCATCCCCTGCAGTTTCCAGGACGATGAGGATCAGCCCCTGACTCGTGGTATCTGGCACAAAAAATCTGGGGGTATGGTGTACCACAATGCCCGCAGTAAAGTTTTGGACCACTTCAAGGATCGGACCAAAATTCTGGGAAACCTGAATGAAGGAGACTGCTCTTTGGAGATTGATGATATAAAACCCTTTGACAACGGCCCTTTCTGTTTCTATGGAGAGAAAGAGCAAAGAAATATAGCAAACAAATACAGATTTAACAACAGCTGTGTTTTTATTGTCATGAAAGGTGAAGAATCCTTCCTAATGTTTTACATCATTCACATGCTGTTTGATTAATTTTCTTACAATTTAAGCAATAACAAATGTCCTTGGTCTTAATCCTCAGCTTCTCCAGAGAAACCAGTGATGAGCTCAGTTCCAGCTCAAGTGGATGCTGGTTCGACTGTAAACGTCTCCTGCTCTGTCAGTCACTCATGTTCATCACATCCTCCAGAGTTTTCATGGACTGTCCCTTCCATCAACAATGAGGTTTCAGACACTGCGATATCACGAGGCGTCTGGAAGACGACATCCACCATCACGTTTGTGGTTGCTGGAGGAGATGGACCGAGAAACCTAAACTGTACCGCTACCTTCTGGGGTGGAAAGACTCAAACCAGGACGTTCACTTTAATTGTAGAGGGTTAGATTCAACAAACTTGCTCTGTTTGTTTATCAAAGCATTGGACACAGAGAACTGAGAGGTTTTTTTCATTATGATTATTTTAAATCTTCATCACCAGGAACTATGAAGAACCAGATGCAGAAATCTGTCCCTGCGGTTATTCCTGTCGTCATCTTAGTGCTGATCCTCGTTGCTGTGGTGCTTGGCATATTCTTCTACAGGAAAAGGTGAGCAAACCTCTCAAAATCGATTAATAGATGCTTTGTGTGTATTGTGCTGATATTTGTTTCCCTTCAAAACTGAGACCAATTAAGTTGACCTAAAGAAATTACAATCTTCTCATCACCAGAAAACACGGCGATGACCCTGTGAGGCCTCCGCCAAGACCAGAGAAAAGGCAAGAATTTTACCTCCAAGACCTTTTAGAGAATAAACAGATTCTCACATTTCATTTCTGCAAAAGGTCAGAGCAAATGAGTGAGGAACAGACCCCTCTCCATATGAAAACCTCTCATATAGATTAAAAAATAACAAACGACCCAAAAACGGTTTGCGGCCAATATATGCTCTAATTTTCTTAAATACAAAAGGAATGGGCCCTCTACTTAAAAAAAAAAATCAACTTGATCAGCTTAATTACTTAAGTAAATGTAACATAAAAGTGAAAGAAGTAAGAAAAGCAAGTTGCTATTAAAATGAAACCAACTAAATCAAAACCCTCAAATATCCACCAGCAGTTATAATAGAAACTTAGTGCAAGAAGACAACAAGTTTAAATGAAACTTTAAATCAAAATAAAGCCTAATACAAGGCTAATTATTCTGTAATCCACTTTATTTGTTCTAATTCACCTATGCCAGATGTTTGCTTAGGTGCTGTGCTAATTTACCATTTTTGCTCCCTGTTTTGATATGAGGTGTTAATTTTGCTCTAAGCATGTTTTCTTTTAAATCCAGTTAGTTGTTCATGGATAACATCAAGAGAGATGCCCTGCCTCTCAAACTAAACTGATTCAAATGTTATAGATATTAATGAGTATTTGTTAAATATTATTCTACTTTACACTCATATTCACACTCAAATGTAACATCATATCACTGATAAATGGATATTTACATACCTGTTTTTTCACAGGAGATCTCTTTGGGGTAGATTATCCAGGTGAGTTGAATTAAACGTTTTACTTTAGCGTTTCTTTTTGGTTTTGAATAAGCAAATAGTAAATCCAAAACCATTTTAATACCTATAGGAGATACTTTGAGGGAGATAGAGAGAAACCTCCAAGGCCAGAAAAAAGGTACGAAGCCAAAAAGCTCTTTTTGAAACTGCACAGTTGAACACATACTAAGAACTAACAAATGTTTCTGTGCAGGAGATCAGTTTGGAGCAGGTTTTCTCGGTAAGAACAGCAAAAAGCTAATTCTACCATTTTAATCCTCAGTTTTAAAGCCTGATGCTCACAATGCTATTATTTTCAGACAATCAGAAGAAGGTCAAATCGGCTGGCAAAACACGAGGTAGGAACAGTTTTTGTTGTTAAATCTACTCATTCTCATGGTTAAAGTTGCTACTAGTTAATTGTTTCTTTTACAGAAAGTCTTTCTGGGATAGATTTTCAAGGTAATTTCTTGTTTATTACAAACAAGAACATTAAGTGGTTAAAAATTTAAAAGTAGACTAAGAATAACATGTATAATTGTTCCAGACGCCCAAACAACTCGACTGACCTCAGAGTCAGTTATTTGTAAGTTTTCAGCCGTAGATTCAAAAGTATTTTATAATGAGCAGAAATGCTGAAAATGTGATCCTGTGAAATATGTTGTTGCTCCTAGAAATGATGCAGAAGTGGTCGTCTGCGACAAACAAGTCAACAAACAGCGTTACCCGTCACCAAAGAAGTGAGTAGAGCAACTGTTTATTTCAGGCTTCAAAAGACTTCTGTGATTACTTTGGTTCTTTATTAATCATCTTGTTTTGTTTATTCAGTAACCAAAGACGACCTGCCCCGCCCACACCAGAGGTCAGTTTCATTGTTCATTGATTTTTACCGTTCACAGCTGTTGTGAGGACGTTTCAGTCAAATTTTCTTGCTACACATTAAAAATAACAATTTTCCCTGATGATCAACTTTCCAGTAATGGTCTAAAATCTAAACCTCTGGGCTTTTATTGTTTATAAAACAATGATCTCTTTTTACATCAAACTCCAACATTTTTGATAATATTTGTCAAGAGCCGTTGGTTTTACATTTTTTGCATGGTTCATAGAGTACAATACAAGCACATAAAGTGTATTAAGCAATAATGAACCAATTTAATATTTTTCTTTACAGGATTGTAATGTCTACGGCAACATTTAATAAACAGTCTGAGCATCGATGTGGATACGCTTTCTCTTCTTCTGCTGTCAAGTTTCAATTTATAGTTCACATTTATAATCATGTTATTCTCGCTTTTCATTTCAATGGCAAATTTTTACTTTTCATTTAAAGAAATAAACAATAATCAATCACTAATGCCTCATTTCTGTATTCTCTGCCATGAAGTTAGTTGGGGGGATAATGGAGTGTCACACAAGATGGATTATAATCAAAATAAAATTTATGGTGGGACGAACAAAATACGAGCAGCAACATAAGTCAGTGTTTTAATAACGGGAGGAATTTTTCAAAGATGTTCATAAATATAGGGAGGGATAAATGTTACCTTGTCACACTGAAAACAAAGTTTGTTTTTGTTACTGAAATAACGTGAAAATCACACAAGACATTAAAAACAAACTAGTTTTCATTCAGAAAACAATGGTTATTCATGGGATCGAGATTAAAAAATAAGTAGTTAATTTCTTTACTTATTTTCTCATTCAGCCTTTTAAAGCAATCACCACAGATTAGTGATTTTCTGAAATAATTTTTCTGCCAGAACAAGCCGGTCAGTGTGTTCGCCTTAGAAACACCAAGTCTGCAAAAACAACCCTTCTCGTTGAACTCTGACCTGACCTGCTTCTGCTTGTTACTTTTTTAAACATGTAACAGTCATTTTTTCATGTTCCTTTGCTGGAATTTGAGGAGTTAAGATCCAAAAAGATTAGAAATATTTAATTGTTTTGAACACAGTTAAGACATTTATACGTGTAAAATATTAAGCTCTTCATTATTTATTGGAATTAATTATTTGTAAGTGGCCATTCTTGACACAAGAGCGTGGTATGTTTTCTGTTTTTATGTCAGGTTTCAAACAGTGTTTCATCTAAAAAGCTGTCTAGTGCAGTTATTAAGGATATTATGGAAGTGTTTTAACTTCCATAATTTCAGTTATGGAAGTTAATTTCAATTAACTTCCATAATTGAAAGCACTTTCAATTATGGAAGAAAAGATGGCGATTATACCCACAGCGGCTCAGATTGGCAGGAAGCGGTAAGCATTTGAACTGATGCTTGTGATAACCGCTGATGAGTGACGAAACAATCTGGCCTCTGCCTCAGGGATTCTGCTCCTGCAAAGCTCCTCACAGCCTGAACCAGGGCTGTACTGTAAAATATTTAGCTTATAACACTGGTACTACAAAAGTTGCAGGTTTTTTAGAACAACACAAAAAGTTTAGCTATTTGCATGCTCATACACACACACACACCCACACACACATAGAGCAGTACAGAAAGTTCATGCATCTTTCTCTCGCACATTGGTCTCGAGTGCCCACATTATTTCGTTTTGTTGGTGTCGAAGCATTGCACATGCTTTACACTGAGATGGCATGGATCACTTCCAGTTCAGACTTGTGAGGACTGTGTATCGTTCTCGTATACGCACTGCTCACAACCCTAGTTCTCTCATCCCCCTTGCTCTCTGCTACACTACAGTTTCTTTCTGATATCGTCTGCCAGGAATACTCAGGCTAGTCAGCATGGCCACCAATGATGAACAGTTTTCCTGCAACAAAATGTTGTTTTGCTGCCATTAATACATCGAGTAACGCATACACTAGCTTGATTGACAGTGCTGAGGGCTTGCTCCAGGCTCTGTTTGGTTATTTTTGACCAACAGCGATGCATTTCTGTACATAGTAGCATTGGGAGGAAGTGGAAGAGCTTGATCTTTCAAGAGATTATTTGTCTCATATCACCACACAGTGACAGTTTTAGCAAATATGTAAAATTATTTTTTTCATAAGTTATATGCTGCAGCTTTTATATGTGGAAAACATGCACGTTTTTTCAGTTCATCTGTACCCTCTTGGACAAAAATCGTTTCAGGAATAAACTACTGGTGTCTTAATCATGCTTATTCATAATGTATTAGAAACCAAAAATGTGTGGATTCCTTGAAAGCAGGCAGACTGATCAGAACTTCTGCATGGGTAACAGATAGACAGTGGAAATACTTTTGTGCATAGTCATTATTTGAAGGTGGCACTGATTAATATCTGTTTGTTTTTTATGTACTTACGTGCATAAAAATTGGGGCCAAAGACAAAGCTGTACTGCCATCTTCTGGTTAGAAATATGAACTGTACTCACCCACCCATTCAATTATTGCACAACTTGTTGCTCCAAGATCTCAATGAAGATTTGACCTTTTTTGACACTAGTTAATATGTGTGTGTATATATATATATATATATATATATATATATATATATATAT
>NW_015114563.1:112102-118510 GCF_001443285.1 Poecilia latipinna
TTTTGTGCCTCTTTTCAGGTTTCAGAGATAAAGATCTAAAAATTATTATTTTCTTAAGAATCAACAACAAGTGGGACACAATTGTGAGGTGGAACGAAATTTATTGGATATTTTAAACTTTTTAACAAATAAAAAATTGCAAAGTGGGGTGTGCAATATTATTCAGTCCCTTTACTTTCAGTGTAGCAAACTCACTCCGGAAATTCAGTGAGGATCTCTGAATGATCCAATGTTGTCCTAAAAATGACTGATGATGATAAATAGAATCCAGTATAGTATAGTCCCCATATTGATGCACCTACTCTGTGATAGTCTCAGGGTTGTGTTTAAAGCGCAGGGAGCATCATGAAGACCAAGGAACACACCAGACAGATCCGAGATACTGTTTTGGAGAAGTTTAAAGCCGGATTTGGATACAAAATATTTCCCAAGCTTTAAACATCTTAAGGAGCACTGTGAAAACGAACATATTGAAATGGAAGGAGTATCAGACCACTGCAAATCTACCAAAACCTGGCCGTCCCTCTAAACCAGGGGTGGGCAATCCTGGTCCTGGAGGGCCGGTGTCCTGCAACTCTTAGATGTCTCCCTGGTCCAACACACTTGAATCCAACAGCTGAATCACCTCCCAAGTGCAGACAAGTTCTCCAGAGTCCAGATAATGACCTCATTATTTGACTCAGGTTTGTTGAAGTTGAAACACATCTGAAAGTTGCAGGAGACCGGCCCTCGAGGCCTGGAGTTGCCCACCTCTGCTCTAAATGTTCATCTCGAACAAGGAGAAGACTGATCAGAGATGCAGCCAAGAGGCCCAGGATCACTCTGGATGAACTGCAGAGATCTACAGCTGAGGTGGGAGTCTGTCCGTAGGACAACAATCAGTCGTACAGTGTATGTGCAGAGTCAAGTATTACTATTTTTTTAATTATGAAAATAAGCAATATATTCTAAGTATCACTGAGAATCTTGCACAATACTGAAGACTTTCTTGAATTTCTCTTTCCATATAGTTTCTAAAAAAATTGAAAATACATGCTAAAATAAAAAAAGCCTCTTAAGTCTTGTAATAAACTCTTAATAACAAGTGTTGGTCTTATTCTGTAATTTAGTAATTTTTCTTTCTAAATAAATAGTTTCCAATATGGAGAACTCTTGGGAAATTCACCTTCGCAAATATCAAGTTTACATTCAAAGATCTGTTTTTAAAGTTTAGAAAGCACATATAATGATAAATGTGTTTCCCCCAAGTCCTTCTACATTAGAAACATGCCATGTGGAGAAGCAGGTTGCCTGGACTTACATGTGTTTAAAATATTTAATTCCTTGAAGACAACAGTGTGCTCCAAAAAACAAAACAAAACTGTAAGACCTGTGAAAGACGAGCCAACACTGCAGAGTTCCACAGAAACACAGAGCTCCAATGTAACGTCCTGAGACTTGCAGCTGTAATTACAGAGAAATGTGATCTGGATGCAAAGGCATGCCACACTTTTCAGATTTTAACATGGAAAAACTTTTTAAAAAGTTATTTTCTTTAACTTTATTATTGTCCACCATTTTGTGTTGAAATCATACATTTAATTCTGTGGTGGTAACTTAACAAAAATACAACAAAGTTCCAAGGCTGCACAGTAAAATGCCAGTGCTGAATTAACACCCAGAGGTGTTTATATTGGTCTGTGGATCTCTGGGTGGACGTGCAGAGATCCGAACAATTCGTCCCATAAAGCTCGGGCAACCAAAGCAGTCTCTCTGGCGCTTATTAAAAATTCAGCAGACATTAAATGGAAGAGCTACTAAAGCCACATAAATTAAATCTCCCATTTGTCCCTTTACATCCAGCAGCAGAGATGCGTAGGCGGGTCTCGCTCATCAGGACGTCCAGTGTTGAATGAGACCTTGAGCAGAATTTGATTTAGGGAACCCTCTAGCTGATAAGAACATGAGCACCACTAACAGCATTTCACCATAGACTTAGTGAAATCTGGGGGAGGGGACCTAGTTTAATTGGCCGAGCAGTCAGCTATAATTATAGTTTACTAAGATGCATTTGTGAACAAACAGAGCAGACAGCATTAGCTTGTGGTTGTGCTAACAAAACAATCCAACTATAAATATAGTTCTTTGAACTCTTACAAAGTAAACTTGCCAGCTCCTTAAAACCTTAAATTTAAGTGTCAAACAATTTAAAAATTTGTATCTATGCTGAAGCCATTAAATCAAATTTAACTGCATTGATATTCTCTTATTTCATTTATGCCTTGGGACAGTTCTAAATGTGATCAGCATTACATTGTGTTCTGAAATCAACAAACTGATGACTTAATTTGGATTTAACAGAATCGCAAATAACTGATATATTTTTTAAATTGTGTATTTTTTATTTGTTGTTTTTTAGATTCTATAGTTTTGGGTTTACGTATTGTCAGCAATGTCTTCCAGTAACAATTACACAGTAATACCTTACATTTCCTGTCAACATCTACAAAACCCCAGTGGACAGCCTTGGTGCCCCAAGCCTAGCAAGTTTTCTGAAGGAAACCTTGCACATGCCATGCAATGTTGCAGTTTCTCACATTCAGTTGTGTGTATGTTGGAAGGACTGTACAAATTAGTTGTATCTTGGTCAGATCAGGAATTGCTGCATATTTGTTGACTCATCATTGATGATACAAATCTTCCATGTCACAACATCCCAAAACTGCTTTAAAGGACTGAGATTTACTGATTTGGAGTGTTACGGGCCCCCTCAAAGGCCATAAAGAAGAATGAGTGGATACAACACCAGTAACCATTTGAAGTACTTTTGAGGCCTTTATTTTTAAAACACAAGCCTAGAGGATGTGGACAGAAGCCCAGGCATGTTGGCATATGCCCGGGAACCGCTGAACTGACATGTGCACGCCTCCTTCTGGCCCTCTGTCATGCACAGTTCTCCTTCAAGCATGGACCCATCAATCCCTTCAGGTGTAGGCGACTGCTCCAAGGTGTGGACCTCCTTCAAGTGTGGGTGAGTGGCTCCTCTCCAAGTATTGAGCCAGAACATCCTACAGCAGTGCATCTGGCTCAAATCTCCACTTGTCTCACACGTTGGCCATGTGGAACGGAAGCCCCTCGTCCAAATAGACCAAAGTCCCCATCTGACCTTAGGAGCCTCCCATTCTGGTACCTTAATGGAAACACAGACAGCAGTCACAGGAAGACAATGGAGTACAGAGTACAGAATTCATTGACATTTTTATCAGTGAGGAAGATAACTGAATTTTTATAGGGAGAAACTTCCTGCAAAACCGGACTTGGGATAACGACCTGTCTCCTAGAAACACCTGATCGCTTTGGTCGTCCTTCATTGAAAACCTTGAATCGCTCTTAGTCTGATCCCTCCCCAGTGGCAACCTGTCCTGGGAAGCCTCACTACTGGCTGAAGCCCAAGACAAAATCTCCATCTGGGTCATTGGGATACTCAAACCCCTCCACCACGTTAAGGTGGCGATTCTGCGGAGGGGTCACCAGCAGATCGCGATGGATGTTTAATCCAAGGGATCCCCCATCCTGAGCAAGCACAAGGCAACAGTGGAGAGGAAAACTCCCTTTAAAAGGAGAAACCTCCAGCAGAACCAGGCTCAGGATGAGCAGCCATCTGCCGAGGCTGGCTGGCTTCAAGAGGGCAAAAATAAAAAAACAAACACAATCATGTCAGCAAACCTCTGAAAGAAGAAAGACAGATTTAGTTACAATATTAGTTGTACACACTCACAAATGAGAATTTGGACAGACCAAATAAACCTAACAGTGATGGTTTTACTGTGGGAGGAAGCCGGAGCATCCGGAGAGAACCCACGCATGTGAACCTATCTGTAAACCTTTTTACTGCAAAGGCAACAGCTCTACCAACTGCGCCATTATACAACTCCTTCAGACAATCTAAGGAGGATATGGACAAACTAATTAACCTGAAAGTTATTGTTTTACTGTGGGAGGAAGCCGGAGCACCCGGAGAGAACCCACGCATGCCACTTTTACTATCTGTGAACCTTTTTACTGCAAGGCAACAGCTCTACCAACTGCGCCATTGTACAGCTCCTTAGGACAATCTAAAGAGAATATAGACAGACCAATTAACCGGAAAGTCATTGTTTTTCTGTGGGAGGAAGCCGGAGCACCCGGAGAGAACCCACGCATGCCACTTTTACTATCTGTGAATCTCTTTTCTGCAAGGCTTTCCTCCGTGTTATTATTCATAGAGCTAGTTCCCCATGTACTTTGATATGATAAAGGCAGGTGTATTCTGGATTACCCCAGTTACTATTTACCTTTAGAGTTACAAAGTCATAGGAACCAACGTTCTCATCCTGTAAGCCAAGAGAGATACAAATTAGGGTGGTTAGATTGATAATCCATAGTTTCAAATAGACAAACAATAGAAACAAAGGAGATTTGTCTTAAAGTGCATGGAAGCCTAGTTAATCTGGCCTTGCTGTAAATATATTTTTTGCATAGTTTTTCTCAAGATAGCAAGGCAATTATACTGATATTTTGCTAACCAGAAAACAAAATGTTATGGTGTAACACTGTGATTTTATTCTTTGTTATCAAGAGACAACAAAACTTATTGTTTTGTGATAAGTGTTGTGACTTTTTAACACATATATGTTAAGTACAATTTGCATTATAAGTGACTTATTTACAATTGTATGTTAAGCATAATTTACATTACTATTAACTATTATTAACTGAATTTAACATGATTGTATATAATTGCAAAAGCTGAAGTGAAACATTTAAGTGCGAGGCATGATTTATTTGGATAGGGAGGACGCCTTTTATTTTGAAGAATGCTTAACAGGATCTGGTTCCGTATTTTGTCACTGTCTTGCTTCTGTTGATTTTGGTTGCTAGGTAACGAACAACTGTTGCTGTTTCTCCTCAATAAAAAGTGAACAGAAATGTTCAGTAAAAGAAATCAGAGTCTCTGTCCTGATTGAAGAAGCTTCCACTCCGTAACAATAAGAGGTTCACTTTTTTGTTGTCAAGACACAATAAAAGTCTTATTAATGAGATTTATGCCAAGAAAAAAAATATTTTCCTCCTTAAACGATGGTCAGAAAAACAAAACAAAACAAAACAGTTTCTTGCATCTGTTCAAGTTAATCTCTCTCTGTTTTGGAATAATTAGGGTTCAATAACAAAACTTTCTGTGGCTGCATATGCAGGTGGGACATGGTGCTGCATTTAGGCACTCTGTCTAGTCTAGTGTTTTTCCAACCACTGTGACGAGGAACACTAGTGTACCATGAGTGATCGTCAAGTGTGCCGTGGAAATTATCCAATTTCACCTACCATATTTTCCGGACTATAAACTGCTACTTTTTTCCTACATTTTGAACATGCGGCTTTTCTATGGATTTTTCTTCAACCACCAGGGGGCTCTTTAGCAGGAAGTGAATCATTGGAAGTCAAAATAGGAAATCAAAGAAGAACGCGCTAATTTTCATTTAGAACAAGCACATGCTAGCAGCAGGCACGACGGAGAAATGTTTTCAAACTCATATGATGCAGCTTCTAAGTTGAGGAGTATCGATCTGGCAGTACAGGAGGGAAATAAAGACACTACACGTAAACTCGGCGTGAACAAAACCGGATATGGAGACAGAGAACTGAGTCCTTAATATATTCAGCAGTTATTAGAATGCAGCCCTCTGCTGCCCTCTGCTGGTCCTTATGGGAAACCGAGAGCAACAGAGATACCAGCGGCCTTGTAGCCCGGTGCGGCTGATATATGTAAGTTTCCAGGGGGGAGGAGGTTCAAAAAATTTGAAGGTACTATAGTATGGTGCACTCATAGTCCGGAAAATACGGTAATTGGTCTTAAAAGATTTTTTGAAAACGTATTAATTATCTGCACATAATGCCATCTTTGAGTGTCTCTGATGTAGTAGTGACTAGCGGTGTAATTTTGTAATGTAATTACAAAATTGTAATTTTATTATCACTAGAATGGTAGTAGGTACAACCCCGCCTCTTGCCAGGAACGTTAGCTGGAGATAGGCACCAGCAACCCTCCCGATCCCACTAAGGGACAAGGGTGTAAAGAAAATGGATGGATGGATGGTAGTAGGTACCTAGCATTTTACATTAAAACAAGAGAATTAGTGATTAAAACAAGAGAATTAGTGATACATGAATGTTACTACATTCATGTATCACACACGACAGTGTTGTGGGACTGTTCAGGTGTATTTTTGAAGTGGACATGTTAAGTGCAATTTGAAATAAGAAATGTAAAATATGATCAAAATAATTTTTTGTGTTTATTTGATTCCTATTCAAGACACTTTGATAAGAATGACTATATATGTAATATAGGCAGCTACAGAGTATCTTTGTTTACATTTTTAGTTGGTGGTG
>NW_015114563.1:121178-144241 GCF_001443285.1 Poecilia latipinna
AGCAGGATCCTGGAGGGTGCGTGGGAGTTCGCCCAACCGGTCTACATGTGTTTTGTGGACTTGGAGAAGGTGTTCGACCACGCCTCTCAGGGAGTCCTGTGGGTTGGTCCTCTGGGAGTATGGGGTACCGGGCCCTTTGATAGACGCTGTCAGGTCCTTGTACGACCGGTGTCAGACTCTGGTCCGCATTGCCAGCATTAAGTCAGGCTCGTTTTCAGTGAGAGTTGGATCGCTCGTCCAGGTGCGGTGCGTGGGAGTTCGTCCAACCATCTACCCCTTAGTTGTCTCCAGCTGTCTCTTGTTTCCCCTCTGTGTTGGCTTGAGAGCATCCCTCCCTTCTGGTGCCTATGAGCTGATTCTAGGGTTGTCCCTAAAACAGGCACAGGAAATCTTGTGGCCACATCTCCGATAAGCTGCATTGACAATGGAGTTGGGGAACGACTTTGTGTGGGCCATGTTCCATCCACTTCCTCCGAAGTGGATGGAACCAGAGGTGAAGAACTTGCTAAGGAGCTTCCTCAAACTTTTCTTCGCCAAGAAAGAGAGTAGTTAGTTTTTTCTCCTTGGTCGGAGATTTGCCAACCTACTCCCTACCCGGCGAAGCCACTTGGAAACTCGTGACCTAAAATTTCCGGCATTTCTGCTTTCAGAACGGACTTCCTCAAAGGAAACATCCATTTCTTTAGCATGCATGCTTTCATGATGTTGTGGCTTAGGTTGAACATCATGTACCACGCTTTCTTCTGAAAACGTTTCTTCTGATGATGAACACTCAGAAATTCTGTTAAAATATGGCACATAATTTGTCAGATCTAAATATCCCAGGACGGATGTTTCTTTAGAGGAAAAACCCCTCCTGTCATAATTTTCGGAGAAGTCAATGTCATCTTCTGTGAATATTTCTGAAGAAGATTGTCTTACTGTAGAATGCTCAGACACTACTTCAAATTGTGCCACAACATTATGAGCAATTGTGCTTGTAGAAGGGATTTCCTTCGGGGAATCGTCCATATATGCAGCGTCCATGCCATCAAAATGGTCTGCGTAATTTTGAACTCTATCTTTTGAGTTTCCATCAGCAGAAGAAGTTGCTTCTACCAATGAATCCTCATAGACTTGTTCAAAATTTATCGCATCTTCCCGGCCGTCACAGTCCGCTTCAACGGCCAGGTCCATTTTTTCAAGGGGAACTTCAACACTTTTACAAACATCAGTGTCTGCATCCCCAGGACAAGTTTCCAAGTCCAGTCCACAGATACTTTCTGAAGCCACAGTATCTTCAGGATTAATAGTTGCCAAACTTGTCAAGACACCTGAAGTGGCACTGACAAGGTTGGCAGAAGCGTCCATGTCACTTTGTTCTTCAACACTTTCATAATTAGTGTCTCCTTCCCCAGGGCACGTTTCCAAGTCCAGTCCACAGATGCTTTCAGAAGCCGCAGTATCTTCAGGGGTAAAAGTTGCCAAACTTGTCAAGACACCTGAAGTGGCACTGACAAGGTTGGCAGAAGTGTCCATGTCACTTTGTTCTTCAACACTTTCATAATTAGTGTCTGCGTCCCCAGGGCACGTTTCCAAGTCCAGTCCACAGATGCTTTCAGAAGCCGCAGTATCTTCAGGGGTAAAAGCTGTCAAACTTGTCAAGACATCTGAAGTGGCACTGACAAGGTTGGCGGAAGCGTCCATGTCATTTTGGTCTTTATCAAAACTTTCACTATCAGTGTCTGCGTCCCCAGAGCAAGTGTCCCAATGCAGTCCACAGATGCTTTCTAAAGCCACGATATCTTCTGGAGTAAAGGTTGTTAAACTTGTCACGACACCTGAAATGGCACTGACAATGATGGTGGAAGCTTCCGTGTCACTTTGGTCTTCAGGAATCGCTTCCTCAAAACCAAAGTATCTCCTCCTGTTATCCTCTTCGTAGTCCCTGAGATCTTCAACAACTTCTTCGGTATTATTTCCCAGTAGTTTCTGAACTCCTTTTGTGACTAGGTAGCCAAGGCCCCAACCGATAGTAAGCAACATTTTCACAGTAATTTGAAATGGTTTCAAAAGTCACTGGTTGAAATTGTCTCTCTGAAACTGAAAATGCTGTATCTCCAAGGAAGTTGAAAAGCAAACTGAAAATTCTTGTATTCCAAATGTTAATAATCTTTTGAACCTTTATGACATCATCGATGAGAACATTGATGACATGATGATGTCAAACAACCTGTGTCAGGTTCTTGTTTGTTTTAGTTGCTATGGAAACACAAGGAGTTATGTGTAAGGTGGGGCTACATTCA
Organism: Poecilia latipinna; assembly: GCF_001443285.1. Lineage (NCBI taxonomy): Eukaryota > Metazoa > Chordata > Actinopteri > Cyprinodontiformes > Poeciliidae > Poecilia > Poecilia latipinna. The sequence goes on from NW_015114563.1 coordinate 123,464, forward strand.
ATAAAAAATGCATGTGTGGACATTTAAATTCGTGAATGCAAGTCAATAAATGTGCATAAATTTAAGTTTTGTATTTCTCCTGTTTTTCAACTCGTACATATGTGTAAAAATCAAAGATTTTACCTATGACAATGCCCATAAACAAACAAATTAATACAAGTGTTTTATAGAGTAAGTATTTTTCCAGAAGTTAGACCAGACATGGACAAACTATGGCCCCCGGGCCACATANAACATGATCAACTCATTAACTGGGCTGATTTGGTTACCTATTGAGCCAGGGTGTCACCCATTGCAACTGTTTTGCCTATTACTTACTTGAGTTGAAACACTCAACTCAAACATGGCCAACACACTGGTTTGGTTATTCATTAAAGCTATACCATCGACCAACTCACAAATGGTGAGAAGCTGGCAGAATACAGAACCATCTTCCTTCTCTCCTCCTTCTTTTTCTCAGCCTGACAGACGATTAAGCTGTTCCACTTTGTGGGTGTTGGTTAGTAAGGCATGTGGGAAATGATTGTGTGTATGTGTTAAAAGGAAAGTGTGTATTTGCTTCTGATGGATCAGTGATTAAATAAATCATGGTAACCTTTGCTGTAACCTTTCCCCCCTCTCCCCAGTCCCTGTCTGACCTTACAAGACCCATGCACATTAAAGACTCCTCTCTTCTCCTTCATCTCCTCCTCTTCCTACTGTATTATCCACTCCTCCTCATCATCTTTCTTTGTCTCCTTTCCTTCTTCTTTATTTCCCCTCTCTAATATGTGTACAAGTGCTTCAGTAAAAGAAAGATCAGTTACTGCAGATGCCTCAAGAATTAAAAACCAGTTCCCAAACATTATTATACCGAGGTTTGTGTGTGGTCTTTAAGATCTGCAGGTTCAAACAGCTACTCTCACCACACCTTGCCACTGAACTCCCCAAGAGGTCACTCAGACACCACAATATTTCTGCGCAAGTGTTTTTATGTTCTCATATGTGTGTGTGGCATGACTCCTTGATCTCCTGCTCTAATACTCTGAAGACCTTTGGTTCCTTACCGATGGGAGGTCCTAAGCAACTATCCCGTTCTCCCACATACAAACACCCAGCATGCTCACATCTTCAGAGGATGTCACAGATTAGACTTCAATCATCCTCGAGCTCTTGAAGTCTTTAAGAACGAGCAGCTGATGTGAAAGGTCACAACACACCTGGAGAGCAACAGCAGAATCAATATGCAACGATGGAGGTGATGGAGGGGATGCTGAAAATGATGGAAACAAAAGATAGGAGAATGCTGGTAAACATTTTCATAGAGGGTACAACTGATTTGATCATATTCAAACCAGAACTAACAATTTAAAATATGTATTTTCCAGGCACATAATGACATTTATAGCACAATCAAGTAACTATTTTACCTTCAGTTGTTACAAAAATGCTTTATATGTCAAATATGACTTAAAAGAAATTTGAGTTTGTAATTACAAACTCAGTTGCATTAAATTGAGATTACAGAGCCCTCTGTCTCTTTAAAAACTCCTGCTCTTTCTGAATCTCCGCCTTCAGAAAGTCATCACAACTTGGCCCCTCTATTAACCCTTTTTACCACTGAGAAGTAACATCTATAATGAGCCCAGTAGATATGCAATTCCACAGGATATTTGTTAATTGTTGCTGGCTAGTCTTAAGGAGCTGAGTGGGGTTTGATCTGTGAGGCAGAAGCTTGGGAGCTTGGAAACTGTAGATCCAGGGAGGAGCTGCATCCGAAGGCGGGGCTAGGTCCACCCAGCCGTTTTGAACAGCTGAATGGTTGCTATGGGAGATTAAAGGATTTCTCAAAGAAGAATCAGAGCAACAATCTGACAGAATAACATTAGAACATGATGTGAAGCTCAAAAAAGTCAATTTTACCTAATACTGCCCCTTTAATCGGTACTTCTGAATGTTCAGTGTGTATAGAACATAAATGGGAGCGTTTGCTTCACATATAAAGCTGTTGTCTGGACACAACAGCTTCTAGCTGAAATTGTAGACTGAACATTGTTGCAGCCAACTGATATAAACATTTTGAGCTGTTTTAAATCACTAAAGCAGGCTTCATATATCTGCTAGCAGTTAGCTATCCCAAACTTCAGACTTATTTAGCTACTAAAAGCTCGAAATGATATAGCATTTTTCTATTATGAATAAGATATATGATTGATAATAAAAATCTCAATTAACCCTTTGAGATCACTGTATTTTATGGCGATATTTCTTTTGCATCTGTTATTTCTGAATGACGTCTCTAATTGAGTTTTACAGATGTAGGAACGATTGCTTCCTCTTTGGTTAGTTTGAACTTCTGTGTGCTGAACTTTCCTTGGCACGCTGCATTCAGTAACTGATTGAGATAGGAACAGGAGGCTTATCTCTGCATGCTTGGTGTTTGGATGTGTATGATGTCCAACCAGTTCTCATAGTGCTTTCTAGGCTGTGTGCACAGATAAGCTCTGGGATCTGGAGGAGGTAGAGACATTTGCAGGTGGCAAACAAGACACAATTGAAATTGGAGTAAAAGAAAGAGGCTCATTTCTGTCTGTTTGAGCACGTGTGCGTGTGTGTGCATGCGTGGGTGTGTGTGTGAGTGTGTGCGTGTGTGTGTGTGTGTGTTCGTCTACTCTGAGCCTACTTTAGCTTTGTGGACTCCCTGAGCAGTGACCAGAGCAGACAACTCTTGAAAACTGGAATGAGGCAAGAAGAAAGAAAGAAGAGGATGGATCGGAAAGAAAGGGAGCCAGAGCATGAGGGAGAAAAAGGATGGAGCGCAAAGAAAGAGAGGACAGGAGAAGAGTGGCGGGCAGGGACGGACAGCGGCAGCGCGTGGAACGCCACAAAACAGAAAGAACTGACGAATGAATGGAACCAAACGAAAGGAGGAGAAGTATTGGACTGAGGGATGAGAGGCCACCTCTTCTTCCCCCTCTTCTCTGCTCATCCCTTATCTTCTCATCCCCCGTGAGAATGTGTGTGCCTCTACGAGCCAGTGTGTGTGTGTGTTTTCTTACTCGTCAGATCTGCAGAGCTTTTTATTCGCACACAAAGATGGGACGTACCTGGCACAGGCAGACGTGAAGGAGCTGGCAGAAGAACGTGCATTTGTGTTTGAGTGAGAGTATGTGAGAAAGAGGCACTGGCTCACCTGCCTGGCAGAGTATGATTCCTGACAGCCTGAGATGTCCCACTTAACATTGACTGAAGCAAACACACACACACACGTGCACACACACACACACACACACACACACACACACTTAACCCACCCAAAAGTAACTCTTTCTTCGATAAAGTTCCACACACACTACATCTGCCTGAATGTGGCTAGTTTACAAATTTTTGGGTAACAATCCGTCCATTATCTTGAGATTTAGTGTATTGTTGATAAAGTAGAATAAATTACATTAATATTCCAAGAGATTTTCTATACGTCAACGACTTGTGCTTAGTAATTTTATCTTAATTGTAACTAACTCTGCCACACTACAAAATAATATCATATACACATAATTGTTTTCAGAAAGGTTTTCATCCACATGAACCTGCACAAATACGGCAGTGAGTGTTGTTGTAAGCATCCCAAACCCATGGGGAGCGGGGTAGCGCCAAACTAAAACTTTTGACAGCCAATCAGAATCCATCAAAAACAACCACAACTTCCTGTTAGGAATTAAACATGGCACCCGGAGCTTCATTTGTGTGGACAGACATACAGTTCAAACTACTTTTAAATAGCATGTTAGAATATAAAGTTAATAAAACACAAGGCGATGTTGATTGGGAATCTTATCAAAGCAAGTATGTTCCTACATTAGCACATTATTTGACCTTGATGTGCGGCATTCTGAAACTTTGTTTTCTCATATACACCGTTATGTTCACTGTTTTGTTGTTATCTAATTTGTGCTAAACAATGCCATCTAGTGGTCATTCTTAGTAGTTGTCAAAAGCAGTACGGAAAATAGAAACGGGAAGTACAGCACAGTTTCAGCCGCATGGCAGTTCCTCGGTCCTGCTTACGTTGTTTTCTTGCTCGCTAAAGCATCATCTGTAAGTATTATAAGTTGAATTGATTACATATGAGAATAGTTATCGCAGACATCTTCATTTGTAGAGAAATTATGTATTTTTCTGTTAGAAGTAAATTCGACCGGATGCTAAACTAACTCGGACCACTAGTCTATGTATAGAGACGGTGTATGTAGTGATTTTGACGTTGTTACTACAGCAACAATACTTATATGTATTTCTTTGTTATCCTGTTACAGTTTCACAGAAAATTGATGTCAGTAAATACTTCAAGACGTCATTCCTGAGTCTGTGGAGTTTCTGCATTCGTTCTATTTAGCTGTTTGGATAGCTGCTGTCATTCGGCTGGCGAGACCTATACATACACACACAAACACAAATACGGAGTTTTCTGAAATATCCACTTTGGTCAGTTTTAAAAAAATATTGTTTTTAGTATTATAAAACAGAGTTTTTGTGTGGATGAAAGCCAAAATTCATAAAAATGTATTTGTTTTCCCAGATATCAGACTACAAATGGGCAAGGCCCATAGCTCATCATAAGTAGAGCAAGTATTGAGATGAGTTTCTGCAACCAGTGACAAATCCTTTTATCAACATGAGCTGGAAAGTCATTAAGTCAAGTTCATTTGTATAGCAACAAGGCGATTACATCATAAAAGCATCATAGTCATCAATTATAACACAATTGATGACTACTTGAACTGTTTGTCAAATGCCATCAACAAAATCATCAAGCAAATACACATCAAATATGTTAATCAATATTAAAATTTTTAAGGGCAACTTTCATTACTCTCAATGCTCAAAAAGCATCTTAAAAAGTCAAATGATAGTTTACTAATTCAAGCAGGAAGACAAACAATTTTTGGAGACATGTCCTGTAATCTGGTAAAGCTAAACCTGGAGTGTTAGCCATGGTTCGCCATTCAGTATTCATGGATTTACCTACTTGCACATTTTTCTGTGGAACCTATCTTCCCAATAAGAGTTAAACAAACCAAATTAATGACAACATTCCCATCACAAAGTTCTGCAGATAATTTGTTGACCAAAAGACAGTTCTTCTGGTGGTCGACTAATAACTGTCTAATCTTTTGCTTACTAAAATCTAAGCTGGTAATTAATGATAAATTAGAATAGTTGTTCAGAGGTTTGTTTGTGTATTGTTCCATTTTGGTTTTTTAAGTAAAGGCAGAATATTGATCGATTTTTAGCACTTGAGGCGGTGCTAGCTGTTGGAAAAAACGAGTTGACTAAAAAGTCAAATTGCAGCCCAGCAGCTGCGGCGGGATGAGTTTGTCGCCAGAGTGAAAATGTGTCCATGCTAAAGAAATTAGAGGGGTCTGCAATGCGACACAAACAAACAATAAACAAGGAAGCAAACAAGTCCACGTACACACCAATCCACATGCACGCAGCGCGAACAGCTATGCAGCAATTAGCTTGTTTTAAAGGAAACAAATAACTATAATTTGAACAGAACAACATCCATAACAATTCACCCCTGGACGGATCAGTAATTTCAACACACACAAACATACAGTTGGGTGTGTCATGCAGTCATATTCAAACACAGCCGACTGAGATATGTACAAGATGCACACACACACACACCTCCATTAAGTGTACTTGAGAGCAGCAGAGAGGGTCAGCTTAGTGTCTGAGTTATTACGCCACTTTGTTCTGCCTCAGTGGGGAGGCTGCACCCTGCACACACACACAAATTATTATCTGCTATCAACACTCAAGGTGCAGATATAAAAGGCTTGATTTGATAATGGATTGAAAGAGATGAATAAAAGAATGGGGATGAATAAATGGTGGGGGAAAGGGTCTGTTTGCCGTTTCTTTGCATGTGTGCAGAAGTTTGCAGCTGCTTGGCAGAGCCGCCTGTCTTTCACTCTGCTCCCCCCCATCTCTCCGTCCGTCTAGCCACGGATGCTCGACAATGGCGCGAAACATCTGCGGCTGCCAGGTAATTACGGTTGAGGCGAAAACGGTGGGCAGTGCCACTCGAACGTGCTACGACACCCTGCAATTAGCCCCGTATCTCCATCTCTCTCCGCGCCGGTGCGCGCCACGCCAATGCCTCCATGACCGGTGTATTATCTCTCCGAAGAGAGTGGAGAGTGACCTCAGAGGGGATAGGCAGGACACTACGCTATCCATCTGAATGAAACTACTGTAAATAGACATGAATGTTTTAGGGCCAGCTTTATTAAAATATTTGGGTAATTCAACAGGAAAAGGGACTTTGTGCAGCGTCGAAGAACATGTTTTTGATTACTAAAAATGCATTATTATTATTATTTTTTTTTAGCATTTTAGCTACAGCTAAGTGTTACAGGTAATAACAGAATGCGAGAAATCGAAACTATTTGTTGGTCTTGTTCACATACGCTAGGACTAGCATTGCTAGCTAGTTTGAAAAGTAGCAGGTATTATTCATTATGGGGTTTTTTTCTCGATAATTTCTAGGTACAGGTTGTTAGAGAGTTATAAAACAAATGAGTGACAAAGTCTCTAAGTTGGTTTGCTATTTGGTCTGGAGTCTGGACCTGCTTTGGGTTCAGATTGTAAGAATCAACAGCCAGACGATCAGAAAATCTGCCTGTCATAAACAATATGTGTATGACATATTTATGACATAAATAATATAAGTTTTTTAAAATTCTAAAACTTTTCTTTCAGATGTCAGAAAAGTTAGATGAAAAAATGTCAAAACTTGCAGTAAATCTGGTCAAGTTGAGTAAATATTAAAAGGTAAATCTCAGAGTGATGCTACAAGATGCTTTATTCTGAAAATAAACAAGTAGGAGAAGCAGATGCTGACACTTTTTCTTTGTCTTCTCCAGTCGTTTTTATCTCTTATCTTGAAACATAATTGGGCTGAGCAGAAGAAGATTTGTGAAGGACTCACTTTTGCTTATGTTGTAGTGAAATTCAGAGAAGCAGTTCAGGCTCAGGTCAAACTCAGTTCTATGTGATTTAACTTTTGATTTTCATTAGAAACAGTAATTACAACATTTTAGCACTGGAATTAAACATTTTAAACTTTTTGCTGAGTTTCATCTTTTTTAATCTGTTTAAATGTTTTTAGTTGGATCATTTTAACGATTAGGATATATTATTTTATTGTTCTGAAATAACAGAACAATGAACAATAAAACATTTGATATTACAAGTTGCACATTTTGAACATTTTAAAAAGAATAGAATTACATGTTAACATGCGTCCCTGAGTCTGTGTTAGCTTTGTGTAGCTGTGTTTACTAATGGATGTTCCCCTAAGAGAGTATGAGTGTTTTTAACTGCGGGTGGAGTTAGCAACTGCTGGAGTCTTTTTTTTTTTTCTCTCTCTCTTCTTAGTCCAGGAGTCCCCCGTCAGGACCCCTAGGCTTCCCTGTGCCTGCCTGCCAAAAACGTCTGCATCTCTTGGACCCCCTGGAGGCAGAGGACAGCCAAATGTCATTTGGACCCTCTTATAGAGTGGCGAGGGGAGGACAGGAAGCGGCCACTGGGAGGAGTGGGGGGACAGGAGTCAGGGACTGGAATGAAAGAGAGATCCAAGGATGTGGCCAGGGAGTGATTACACAGTTTGAATGAAATATTTTATTTTACTTTATGGCTCACTTTATTTTCAGACCCTTACTGTTTTGCTTTTGCTTTTCCTGATATGAAATATTAACCAAGTCAAAACACAGCGGCGTAAAAGGAGCATTCCTGTTTTCCTCTGATTCCCATTTTGAAGAATGCAGCCTCTGTGTGTCACATCATATTTACTCCCCAGAACAAAAAGGAAGTTATTCATGACTAATTTTAAAATCCTCATCCCAACTCCTGTTGATTAATTTAATTAATTTCAGTGACTCACTTGACTGCCTCAATCCCTGAAAAATATTAAAATCTGACAAATTATTTATTTAGGGAATATTATTTGTTTTACTTTCTAGATAAATCCTCAAATTCCGGTGACACTCTCGCTCATTACTGAAAAGAGGCAGAGCAGAACTGAAGAGAGAAGGAGGAAGTTCAAATGAGGAAGAATCATATCCCTGTCACCAGACAGAGATTTAAAGAGGAGTGATAAAAGAGCTGGACTAACAGTTCTTGTTAACAGCTGATGATGATGTCATGCAGTACATGTTGTTTAATATCGTCTCTGCTGCCCGATTGTTGAGATGTTAGCATGTCATACAGCAAGAGTCTTCAGTCAGAATCTTCTTCAGATTTGTTGCACGACTGACTGATCCACCATCCACAACTCTCTGGAGATGCTTGGATGATATGAGTTATGACATTTAATTTTCCTTTGGGATGATTAAAATTTTTTTTAATGAAGCTAGCCCAGACATGGGCAAACTACGGCCCCCGGGCCATATATGTCCCGTTAGGCTTTTTAATCCGGCCCTCCAAACTTTTCCAAATTATCATAAAAACTCATGATTGTGTAAAAACCGCATTCATTTCCCTTTCTCCTGCAATACCCCAGTTGCCCCGATAGATGGCGCACTAGTCAGACACATTTATCTTTATTGGAGTAACTTTCCAGCTGCCATCCCTCCCCCTTCGATAAAAATGAGCGGACCAAAGAAAAGAAAAGTGGACACTGAGTGCCGAGTGTTTAAAAAAGAGTGGACAGTAAAATATTTTTTTGCTGAAGTCCGATCAACGGCGGTATGTCTGATATGCCAAGAAACGGTTGCAGTTTTCAAGGAGTACAATATCAGCCGTCACTTTGCCACAAAGCATGCTAACTACGCTAGCAAGCAATCAACACAAGAACGGGCGGCTACTGCTCAGAGGTTGGTAGCTAATTTAAAGACTCAGCAGAACTTTTTTTTACCGACAAACTGCGATTCAAGAGTCAAGTACCAAGGCAAGTTTTTTGCTGGCATTCAAGTTAGCAAAGGCTAGCAAGCCTTTCTCCGAAGGTGAGTTTTTGAAAGAATGCATGTTAGAGACAGCAGATCTCTTGTGTCCGGAAAGCAAAGGAAAGTTTGAAAACATCAGCCTATCACGCAGGACAGTGACTCGCCGTGTGGAGCTGACTGAGGAAGATATAGTCAGCTAGTTAAACAAAAAGGCGGAGTCTTTTAATTCATATTCACTAGCACTGGATGAAAGCAACGACATAAAAGACACGGCTCAGCTCCTAATTTTTATCCGAGGCATAAATGACAGTTTTGAGATTACGGAAGAACTTTTGAGCATGGAATCGCTGAAGGGGAAAACGCGTGGAGAGGATTTATATGAACAGGTGTCTGCTGTTATCGAGAGAATGAAGTTGCCTTGGAGTAAACTTGTCGGTGTCACCACAGATGGATCACCAAATTTAACTGGAAAAAACGTCGGGCTGCTGAAAAGAATTCAAGATAAAGTGAAAGAAGAAAACCCTCACCAGGATGTTATTTTTCTTCACTGCATCATCCATCAAGAATCTCTGTGTAAGTCTGTATTGCAGCTTAATCATCTCGTCGATCCAATTGTAAAACTTGTTAACTTCATACGAGCAAGGGGGCTTAATCACCGTCAGTTCATAACTGAACTCTATGCGGATTTTTATCCGCATAGACTCGCAGGGGTGTCAAACTCCATTCCTCAAGGGCCGCTGTCCTGCAACTTTTAGATGTGCCTCTGCTGCACCACACCTGAAAAGAATAATTAGGTCATTAGCAAGGCTCAGGAGAACCGATCTACACAGGGAGGAGGTAATTAAGCCATTTCATTCCACTGTTTTTTACCTGTGGCATATCTAAACACTGCAGGACAGCGGCCCTTGAGGACTGGAGTTTGACACCCCTGGCATAGAGGAAACCGATGCGGATCACCAGGACTTACTTTACCACTCTCGTGTCCGGTGGTTAAGTTTGGGAAAAGTGTGTTAACGAGTTTGGGAGCTCAAAGAGGAGATTCTTTCATTTTTGGAGCTCATGGGGAAATCTGATGAATTCCCTGAGCTGAGAGATGAGGACTGGCTTTGTGACTTTGCATTTACTGTGGACATATTGTCACACATGAATGAGCTGAATGTTAAGCTGCAGGGAAAAGATCAGTTTGTGCACGACATGTATGTGAGAGCCTTCAAATCAAAGCTGGCTTTATTCTCCAGGCAAATGTCAAACAAATCTTTCACTCATTTTCCCACACTTGCCATGCAGAAGCCCACCCAAAACGTGAAGAAATATTGCAAATCACTGGAAGACATGCACAGAGAATTCTGCCGTCGGTTCACTGATTTTGAAAAAATTGACAACTCACTTCAGCTGGTGTCCTGTCCCCTGTTACAAGACCCTGAAACAGCACCTCATGAGCTTCAATTGGAGCTGATCAATCTTCAGTCTGACTCCATCTCAAAAGAAAATTCCAAGTCTCTTAAACTGAATGACTTTTATGCTTCAATTAATGAAGCCATGTTTCCAAACCTCCGGAGGATTGCCCAGAAGATGGCATTGTTTGGTTCGACCTATGTCTGTGAGCAGACTTTCAGTGTCATGAACATCAACAAAGCCCGTCACAGATCCCAGTTAACTGACCAACACCTCAGATCTATTTTGAGAATTGGCACAACAAAAATAACCCCAGACTTTGATGCACTGGCAAAAAAAGGAGAACAACATTGTTCCCACTGAAATGTGTTTCTCTACCGTTATAAAAAAACAGCAACTCGAGCATTTATGTACAGCAGCAGTACAGTAGCTTAATTAACATGCTGCACATCGCTCTCAATTCATAGACCCTTTTCTTGCTGGGCAATCATATGTTTTGAATGTTGAAAGTGATTTCATTGATCTTTTTCCACTAAATGTTGATTTCATTAAATTTGCACCTTTATTTGTGTCTGTTTTTTGTAAATTTTAACCCCCAGGTTTGAGAAATTACATTGTGTGTCCAAATGGTCCTGGTCTGGCCCCTCTATCAAATTTTAGAACCTATTCTGGCCCGCAAGTCAAAATGTTTGCCCACCCCTGCTCTAGCCTCCCCTGTCTCATCAGTTGGCGCCTCCGTCTCATCACCCTGGATCTATCAGCGCTGGATCAAGCCACGCCATGGCCAATCATTGATCAAGCTCCAGTTGATAAGGACCTTCATCCATGGCCTCCTCTGCTTACCAGCTGCGATCAACCCACCTCCGCCCCATCTCCACCTTCAGCTCCCGGCTCTTCAGGCCACATCCGTCTTCGACCTCCGCCACCAGTATAGGTCCTGGGGGGACTATATATCAAGCTTATTGAAGTTCCAGCCCGACGTCCTCGGCCGGGGCCTGAATGCCAAAGGACTTTAATGTTTATTTGTCATTAAACTTTGTAATCGCTTTCTTTCTCAGATTGAATTGAATTATAAGGAGATACACGGAGAGAAACAATTTTATTTCATTTAGAAAACTTTTAAAATGAGCCAATAGATTAAATCAAAAATAAAGGGCTGTAATAATTGGTAATAATTGAATGTTTTAGTGTTTGCTTCTCTTTCTAAGTACGAAAACAAATTCTTCAAATCAATTCTAAAAATGCAGATTAATGTCTGGGCCATACTGGCAATGTTCATCACATTCTTTGAAACATTTTTATCAACGTGATGTAAAAGTAAAAAGAAGTAACTTAGAATAAATATGAGCTATTTTGTTTTACGTAATCTGAAGAGTTTTGTTAGAGTTTTAAGTTATGCTGATTTTCTCTTTCTGAACAGTTTTTATTTGTCTGTATTGCTGTATTGAGATTTTTTGCAAATGCAGAACAAAAAAACACACATTTTGTGAATTTCTAGAATATGTTGACACCACAGTAGTAATAATACATCAGAGTTAAAACACCTGGTCAGATATGCCCAACTCAAATTATTTTTAATACAAATAGATCTTTAGTCCTACTTTTACCCACTTTAAAAATTTCCAATTTAAATCAAAGTTAGTCATATTCTGAAAGTGTTTGTCACTCCGTGCATGCTTCCGTTTGAGGAGGACAAATACAATCCAATACCTCCCCATTTATTCACATCATTATATATACTTTCATGTTTTAATGGAAGAATATTGAATTTAGATGTAAATCCTCCAAATTCCCTCTGCATGCAGGTGAAGGCCACATCAGGCCCGCTCCCTTTCACTCCTGACTGATTTGACATTTTCTTGCACTGATTGCAGCGCAAACCTGCAGATTTCCTGTGTGAAAATAAGCAGACTGTGCATCAAAGATCCATGTTTTTATTCTGTGGCTGTTGAAAAATGCAGAAATAATTCTACATGAGCATAGCAGAAAGGCGAGGTGTGTAATTAAACATGTTTCCAATCCAAATGCATCATTATAGCAGCCATGCACACGAGGATAAAATGCACTAGCAGGAAGTAGCAGGAGCAGCAGCAGGCTCTCCAAACAGCACCTACACTGCAATTACTGACGAGAGAAAGGTGTGTGTGTGTGTGTGTGTGTGTGTGTGTGGGTGTGTGTGTGTGTGTGTTTTTGGCAAGTTAATGGCTGTATGGAGGTGACGGTCTAAATGTTTTCATCTGTAACATTTTATCCTGGTTCACCTCACTCAGCGGGAAATAAACCACCAATATCCGACTGTTCAGCAGGAAATCTAGAAGCTTTTCAGGTGTTTGTAGTATATTTACCATTGTTTTTAATTCACAAAAAATATTTATGATACATTATTTGGATACATTTTTACATTTAAACCCCTCTGCATCCCACAAAAATCTGTCAAATTCATATTCACTACCTCCATCCTATACAGCAAAAATATGAAAGGAATTACCTTTTTTCCCAGACATTTAAAGTCATGTTTGTGCAAAATTTGTTAAATAAATTCTATATTTTTGTTTAAAAATGCAGGGATGTCTAAAAGTGCAGCCCCGGGGACCTTTGTGGTAGGGGTATCAAATTTATTTTCATTTTGGGCCATATCAAAAACCTGAATGTTTTTAAAAAGCCAATTGTGCCAGAATGTATTGATAAAACCCATTACATTGTTAAAATACCAATAAATAGCTGTTCCTCCAGGATTTTGTAATTGTTTTAGTGGATTTTTTTTCAGTCAAAATTTCAGATTTTGTGGTGACAACTTAGAAATGTTTGCAACGGATTTTTAGGATATTTGCACTAACGTATGATGTTAAATGCAACTTTTTATTACTTGCCGTATCAAGTAATACAGGAACTTGATATATAACTTAATATCAAGTAAGGCTGCAGTCACTTAAACTCAATGTTTCTGATCAATTTTGAGAAATTTTGCAGTAAAATTAGAAGAAAATGTGGAGATTTATTTATTTTGTGTGAATTTTGCAGTTATGTGAAAAACTGGAAGAACTTATTGATGTAATTTGGAGTTAGAGGGCCACATCAACAGCTAGAGTGGGCCTTGAGTTTGACACATGTAGAATTTACTCAGTTCTAGGTTTGAACAAATCTGAAAATGGTGGATGCAGATGGAAACTTCTTCACCTTTTGGAGCTACATTTTTATAGATAAAAATGATCTTAAAAAGACAAGATCATTCAAGATCAATATTTTAACAAAGTGTTTTGTTCATCTTAATTTTTAAGTTACTAGAATCACAATTATTACCTGCTTTCACCCAAAGCAAATCCTGCAGCCCAAATAAGAAAAAAATATCAACCTAAAAAAAAGTAGAAACTGTGGGCCTCTTATTCTAATTTTTCAGACATTTTTTTTTCTTTTTTTTTTTGTATGTATAATTTTTTGATCCATTTTTTACAGCAACCCAAACACATTTTCATTTCTGTTGATTTCAATAAATCATATTTTTTTGTGGTGTATTGAACAGGAAAAAAAATGTCAGGAAACCATTGCCCTAAGTCTTTGTCTTTGGACAGACGGAGGTTTCAATCACATTTTATCACTAAGACAAATGAAGAAAAATACTTTTTAAAATGTTTGAAATTGTACTAAAAATTTAATTTGTGTTTATAAAACCCTCAACTTTTATTTCCAAGGTTTGCTTGGTTTAAACCACAGAAACTGAAAAGTTAGGACCACTCCTGACTGTAGAAGTGACAGTGAAACACAATTTATCATCATGAGTCTGATTAAGAGGTCATAAAATACATTAAAATGAGCCTAAAAATATGTAAAATGTTTGGCAAATGGACAAGAACTACTGGTGAAACTTGTCAAGGTTTCCCAGAGAAAACTTACACAAAGAGTTCTGGAACAATGTTCATTGAATAGGTGAGTCTTCCCATCCAAAACTCCTGACATATTGAAGTTATTTGCTACTTTGTAATTTTGTGCACTTTTAATTTGATTATTTAATTAAGTGTTTCAACTGTAGTTATCTCTTAGTTATTAAAGTACGTAAAGGAGAAATTAGGAATCTCTGTTTTATGTTCGTATGGCGCCCTCTAGTAGTGTCTGAACACCACTGCAGTCTATTACTAGAATTACTACACATTCTATAAAAAAGTGGATTCCTGTTACATTTCTCAAGTTTTGTTGTCCGCAATATTAAAAAGGACATTAAAATCATATCACGAGAGCTTCTCAGTTAATCAGAATGTAACTAAAACGTGGTATTTCAGTAGATCTAGAACTTCATCTCCAAATAAAAAGCAATTTTTACTTTCACATAAAAATAGGATTTTGAACCACTGAACAAACAGTCCACTCCTTTTCCTAAGCCAGTTCTAATGTTGTGTTTGATTCCAGGCGCCCTTGAGCATCTAGGCTATCATTAACGTGTTGAAACCTCATCTGCCTACTCAATGTATCATGCTTACAAAAAGCCTATCTGATGAAGTCTAGAAAGTCTGTTTTTTTTTTGTTTTTGTTTTTTTTTTTTTGGGGGGGGGGGGGGGAAGAAAAAAGGGACCCCAAAAAGTTTGGGAATTGGGCTAAACAATCGGGNGCTCAAAAAAGTGAAATTCGTCGAAAGGCGAAGAACTACAAAGTTGAAGGTGAGTATTATTTTTAGGTCTTCTATAAATTTATCTGTAGTTTTTTCTGAATGTATTACTTTAAATACATTCCCATTGTTTCCTTTATGTGAATGGAATATCAACAGTACAACGGACAATGTTAATATTTTTAAAGGCACTCAAATCATTTGTGAGCATAAACGGTGAGAAAATTAACTGAATTATATTTCTTGTTAGTTGTTATTGTACAAACAAAATAAAATTTTTGAATTGATATTAATTATAGCATTAAGGTGAAATGGATATGTCTAAGTCTATATTTTGTTTTGAATAACAAATTTTTACTCTGATAAGGCATAAACTCTGCTTTAATTTTTTTTTCCAAAAATGTTTTGAACAGATTTATTTAAAAATAACTGTTTTCTGTTACTAACTTGTATGTGGCAGGTCAAGAACTTATCTATTTGAAAGGACAGGGAAGACACCCAAAAGTAAAAGTTGTCTGTGGTGCCGAAAAAGCCAATGAAATCTTCTTGGATTTCCATGCAAGCGCCTCAGGCGGTCACACTGGCCAAAAGAAAACAAGAGATGCCATTTCTAAACGTTTCTACTGGCCTGGAATGACCGGAGACATAAATAAATGGGTAAAAACATATACAAAATTTAATACATGCATAAATCCTATATATAGATATATATATTTATATATACTTTCAAATGCTATCACTTCTGCAGGTATCAGAGTGTGCTGCTTGCCAGTCTGCAGGCCATAAAATAAAGGACACCAGTGAGCATACTCCAATAAAGGTATTAATAATGAAACAATTAAAGGACTATAGTATGTTACTCTATGCTGACATCCATAACATAAGTCAGAATTAGATGCTTAGATTCAAACTGGTATTGTGTAAGTTTTTTCCTCTCTTTGCATATAGGTTCCTCTCTTTGCAACCATTTGAACTTATTGGCATGGACCTTATTGGAAAACTCAAAACAACAGAAAGTGGAAACCAGTACATCTGTGTAATGATAGATTATTATACAAAATGGACTCAGGCCTATCCAATTGCCTGCAAGACTGCTGAAGAGGTCACGAAACAAATTCTTAAATTTGTATTCCAATTTGAAGCCCCAAAAAGAATACTGACTGACCAAGGGACAGAATTTGTCAATTCGGTAAAGTTATATTACATAAACATTTATTTAATTATGGCATGAATTTTTCGACTCATGAATTTGTTATGTTTGTGACAGATAAATAAGAATGTCTGCGACAAACTCGGAATCAAAAGGAGTCTCTGTGCACCATATCATCTTCAAACAAATGGTTTGGTTGAAAGGATGAATGCCACTATCCAAAGGTAGCTGATACTCATCTACAAGAAAAGTCCCAATTTCAGAATTTAAATCATATTATAATATCTAAATAAAAATGTTTCTGTTCATGGCTCTGTGCAAGCTTGTGGGGTCCAAACCTGAAACATGGGATGACTATCTTGATGCGGTCATGTTTGGACTACGGACCAAAACACAGATGACAACAAAGTTCTCACCGTTTTTTCTGATGTTTGGACGTGAAGCACGCTATCCTTTCGAGATCCCGGAGAAATATGAGGTTTGAAACACTCAAAAGTAAAAATAAATAGTTAGATTTAAATTGTGTTCCAATTTTATATCTACTACACATGTACTTCAAGTCCGACGTTGATGTGTGTTATAGATCAACAACACTGTTGAACAAGTTCTGCAGGAAGAGACAGTAACAGAATGCATAAAAAATTTGGATGCCATTAAAGAGGTCATGGAGGCAAATGTGACAAGATCAACAACAATGACCGAAAAAAGGCTTCGCTTAGCGAGCAGAAGAGTGTCATTCAATGTTGGAGAGTTGGTTTTGAGGCTAAATGTGAGGAGCCAACAAAGAAAAGGGGGGAAGTTGGAGCCAAACTATCTTGGACCATTCAAAATATTGGCCCTCCAGGGAAAGAGTGCTGACATTATTTCAGAAAATGGAGCACTTTTTAAAAATGTCAGTATTGACCATCTCAAACACTTTCATCCAGAAAGTCAAAGAATCCCACATAAGATAACCACACAAAAAACAGAAAACAAAACCACCTCTCCTCCAGACCCTCCAAGCACCATGTCTGACACTCTTTCAAAAGGTATAATGACATGTGGAGATAACATTTACCTGCATAATTTCAGGAGTTAAAATGTGTGTTCTGCTATTTTCAAATTTTTACATAAAATAGGTCATCATTAAATCTGCATTGGTATCATATTTTACATGTGCTTTTGCATTAAGTCTAATATTTTTTTTCTATTTTTTTAAAGTCTTAAAGAAGGTGCGGGGAGGAACACATAAAGAGAAATATGTCCTCCTGTCAAAAATAGGACTGTACAAATTGTTTTGCTCAGACTTTGCCAGAATTTGTCCAGGACAGGAGCTGGAGAGTAAGGTACATTAATTTCAATAAAGAGATGGATGGATGGATGGATGGATGGATGGATGGATGGATGGATGGATGGATGGATGGATGGATGGATGGAAAGCTAGACCATGCTTTCAAATGCAGTTATAATAAACTTTTAGAGAAGTTAAGCATTAACTTATTCTTTTTAAAAATAATAATAATCTTTTCAGGTTATTAATGCCTACCTTCATCTGATGATTAATAAGTACAATAGGAATCATCAGGAACAAGCCGCAATGATTGACAGTTTTGAAATGACAAGGATTTGGCTCAAGCAAAGTTACAAGCTAAAGGTTTGTGTGGAAAAAATTAAATTTGAAATTACATTTGAAGTTAGATCACCTTGTGCTTAATATTTTTTTTTAAATGTTCATGTTTTTTTTGTTTTTTTTATCAGATTGATCCAGAAAAATTTAAAATAATATTGGGGATTGTTAATGAAAGTCACCATTGGACACTAGTGGTAAGAAGAAAAATAAATTTTAAATACATTTTGAATTTATGTAATACATGGCTTTCTTTGTAATTGTTTGAGAAAAACGGAAGAATTTTATGAAATAAAATAAATATAAAATAATTAGAAATATTAATAAAACCATAACACAAATCAATCGGTTATCACAACAAATGATATTCATTCTTTAAAGTATTAATAACATGGGGGAATTCTGAATTTATATTGTTCTTGAAAAATACTAAGTTTGTGATAACTTTTTCATCCTTAGGTAATGTATCCACTTGAAAAAAGGACAGTTTTTCTTAACTCACTTGGAGAGTCCCAAAAAGATTTGAAGAGCTGCTTGGAAGCAACAAGGTGAGAAAAACATGAACAATTATTGTTTATTATAATCAAAAATGTCAATTGTATAAGTAGAATGTTAATTTAACATTTTATCCTGTCAACAAGGGCATTTATGAGAAGCAAAGGGATGAAAGTGTCAAGGTGGAAATGTGACACAGTTCAACATGCAATGCAGCAGGATGTGGTTTCATGTGGTGTGTTTGCCCTCAAAGTAAGTGCTGTTTTAAAGAGATATATACATGCTTGACTATGATTAGTTATATGTTCTACATAATAGAACATTGTCTGTTTACAAATCAATTTATATAACCTTTATGTGAACTGTGTTGTGCGTTTACATCTATACATGTGAGAATATAAATACAATGATATACCAATATATTTGAACACATGCTAGTTTATGTTTTTGATGTGAAAAAAAGATCAATATGAAAATGTTAGTCTAATAATCATTAATCTAATGCTATTTTGCACGATTAGAACTTTTAAAATGATGAACAGATTTGACTAACTTAAAATATGCATTTCTGCCATGAAATATAATATAATTTTTGACTTATATTTATGTACTACATGGCTGATTTATCTTAATGACAATGGAAAAAGTCTGAAATAAGTATAGCAAAAAAATTTAATTATTCATAAATGTCATGACCTCTATGTAACAAGATGACATTTAGACAAATAATTTGTTTTTGTATTGTGTACAATGTTAATATTTCATTTTTCAAAAACATATACTTGTCTTTACGGTTTGCAGAATGCATACTGGAAAATAAGAATCTGAACTTTCCATCAACAGCAGAAGCTGTTAACACCATGCGACTCAACATTTCTTCCACAGTTCTTTCAGAATCAGGTATTACATGTATTTTTTTATTCAGTTCCGATGTGGGTGGAATACTATGTTGGGTGTAAAATCATGCACACACAAAAAATGTGTTATGTCAGCTATGTTATCTAATTATAAATATTAAAATATTGAACTTTGCAGATATGTGAAGTACAATCATGTTAATATTTATGTCAAGTTCTTATATTGAAGAACATTACAATACACCAGGCATTGTTCTTTAATAAATAGTGAAATTACACATAACACCGGAAATGTAAAACAGTAACTGCTGAGGCAAAAACATAATCAATTAATAATTGCTCTATGATAAAATTACACTTTTCTTGAATAGCTTTAATGTAACATAAAAAGCAAAAAGGATTTGCAGTCTATTACAGTACAAAACTGGAATGAGCATTGAATTTCTTACTATGTTTTCATATAATTAACATTTACAAAAATAAAAATTTCATAAGAAATACAGAAATATATATGTAGATATATTTACATTTTATGAATTCCATTTTTATACTTTCTGTCGCTTTGGTTGGAGAAAATTATAAAAAAGTAAACATTAAGTGAAGTGATACTTTATTTTAACCTTAAATAACAGAAATACATTAAATACATATGTTCTTCATTTCGTGATTAGATAGACACCATGTGTGCCTGCCTAATATGCCAAAATTATGTGCCGATTATATTACTTGTATTTTTTTATGAGATCATACATTATCAAAAAGGGATGAATAGACAAATGAGATATATAGAATGGATAATTGTTGTTTGATTTTCTGTAGACTCAGTGGAGAACATTTGCAGACACTGTGGCAGTGAGGACACAGAAGATCTGTGGGTAAGAGAACAATGTAATGCATTACAAAATAAAGTTAAGCAAACCATATACTATCCTTAAAATGGTTGCAAAGTACTTACATATACAAAAATAAATAAAAATAAAAATAAATAAACAACCAAGGCAGGTAAGTTGAAAGTTATATTTTTTTAAGTACAGTCATAAAATGATTCCTAAAATCAGTTGCTTATGGTCCTAGAATTATTTTTACCTGCTTACTTGTCAGGAACATGATGTCGCCTTCTCAAAAAATGAGCTACCAAACAAATATTGATGATTAATAATAAGCTTTATATTGACAAAACCCAGTATCATCTTTACACTAACAAATAAAGAACTAAAAATATTCTTTATGTTGTTATTCATGTTGTTGTTTGACCATTTTGATTTTTTTATTTACAGATCGCATATGACAGATGCAACTGGTGGTACCACCAAGAATGCGTTAAATTCCCACCAACTGCTGTGCAATGTGCATATAGCTGTTGTGTTTGCACCAACATTCTTTACTTGTTACAGTTCAGTTCATTTGTAGTTTTAATTTTTAATATAAGTAATTTGTTTTCTAAAAAGGTTGCTGTTTAAATATTTATTTGTTTAATTTAATAAAAAGTGATTTAATATTTATGTAAAACGAAAATAAACATTATTTGTACATGTTTTACATTTAGCAAGGTTGCATATCAAATTTACTTCCTTCAGTATCTTTGTGATAGTGATAATATAGAAATGCCTTTTTCTACATAATCAGAGTAGTTCTAAGAACTACTGGCATAAGTTTTATATCAATAGGATAATGTTTGGGGAAAATAGAGGGGAGATGTATATTTTGGCAGGCTGGAAATCCATATTGCCCAAAAATGCATCCCT
>NW_015114563.1:146451-149136 GCF_001443285.1 Poecilia latipinna
AGGGATGCATTTTTGGGCAATATGGATTTCCAGCCTGCCAAAATATACATCTCCCCTCTATTTTCCCCAAACATTATCCTATTGATATAAAACTTATGCCAGTAGTTCTTAGAACTACTCTGATTATGTAGAAAAAGTTATTTCTTTATCACTATTTCAAAGATACTGAAGGAAGTAAATTTGATATGCAACCTTGCTAAATGCATAGCATGTACAAATAATATTTATTTTGTTCTAAAAATATTAATTATGTTATTTGACCATTTTTATTTCTTTATTCACAGATCGCATGTGACAGATGCAACTGGTGGTACCACCAAAGCTGTGTCAAATTCCCACCAACCGACACAGACTACTGCTGTGAAATGTGCATCTAGATTTTATTTATATATATTTTTTTTTATTTTAACAGTATTTAATTAATACAGTTCAGCTCAGTTGTAGTTTTAATTTTTAATATAAGTATTTTGTTTTGTAAAAATGTTGGTGTTCCAAATATACTTTTGTTTCATTTAATAAAAATTTGATGTTATATTTATGTAAGAACAAAATAAATATTATTTGTACATGCTATGCATTTAGCAAGGTTGCATATCAAATTTACTTTGTTCAGTATCTTTGAAATAGTGATAATAAAGAAATAACTTTTTCTACATAATCAGAGTAGTTCCATGAACAGCTGGCATAAGTTTTAAATCACTAGAATAATATTTGGGGAGGATATAGGGGGGATGCATATCGTGGCAGGCTGGAAATCCATCTTGCCCAAAAATGCATCCCTGTGCTAACTTGGAGAAATAAAGAGTTAAGAGTGAAATAACTTTTTCTACATGATTAGAGTAGTTCTGTAAACTACTGGTATGAGTTTTATATCAATAGGATAATATTTGAGGAAAATAAAGAGGGGATGCATATTTTGGCAGACTGGAAATCCATATTGCCAAAAAATGCATCCCTGTGCTAATTTTAAGAATTAAAGAGTTAAGAGTGAAATAACTTTTTCTACATAATCAGAGTAGTTCTAAGAACTACTGGTATAAGTTTTATATCAATTGGACAATATTTGAGGAGGAGCATCCCTAATCAGCGTTGGGGATGTTCACCCGAGTTCACGGCAATCAGCGCTCAAATCTTCTGGCGGGGCCCGAGCGCCAAAGAACTGTTATTCATTTCTAAAGAATTGTTATTCATTTTGTCATTAAATCCTTTAATTATCTTTTCTGTGTCTGAGTTTATCCAGATTGAAATAAAGAGCTGAAAGGATTTCACCTTTTCTATGTAATGACACTTGTTCTCTGAGCTAATGCTATAATTTTTATATCAACAGGATGGATGCAAATATTTTTCAGGGTCATAAATTTAAATGCATTCCCTCCTACATTAACAGACTAGAAAGTTAAGCATGATGTAAAATGTTCTACATAATGGGCCTCTGTTATTATGGTATCAAAAGAAAAAGCAGAGAATTTCAAACCATTTTCGGAGAACGTTTTCAACAGAGATGGACTGAAAAAAAGTTCAACTCAATTGTGTCAATAAAGGTGTAAAAACCGTATTTATTTCAAGTAATTTGCGAAATAAAACCCAACATTTTAGGGATTACATGGTTAAGAAACGTGATAATGCTACAAATATCTTTAAAATTTCCTCTTCGGTCATATTTCAGTCCGGTTTCTGGTCAAGATGCGAGACTTTAGACCGATGCACGCTCCCGCGAGAGGGGATGCAATTTTGGGCATAACACCGGCCCACCGGGAGAACCTGGGATCCGTGAGAAGAAGATTGAGTCAGATATTTCCCAAAAATATACTATAACTTAAAATCGTCTTCAACAATATGCACTTTAGTTGGTGTTGGCAAATATGGTGAAGGCATCCTACGATCAGATCTACAGCCAGCCGCAGATCGGTGGCTTGCACCAATCTGGTGCAAGTCATACATTTTAATTTTAAATATATGCATATATAAACGTTTATGTCACTTTATACTATAGTTTCTGTCCTCCACTGAACTAAAAGTTACACAGTTTAACACAGCAGACATCTTATTTAGAAGGTGGCTGACATACAGCTAACCTTAGTTTCATTGTAAATCATTCAAACAGAAGAACAATAAAATAAACACATTAAACACTTACGGGACAATTCCAGCAATCAACAGCTGTTACATCCTTCATTCAGCTGTGTGATTTAACATTGTAAATCACGCTTATTCCTATAACCGCGTAAGCAAACAAACATGCTAACAACTAGCCATAACCGTTCGGCTTTAGAGACCAAACTATCTCATTTGATTTACTCACCTTTTGTTCTTCCATTAGTGCAATGGAAGCTTCGGGGACTCCTCTGGCACGCAAAAACTCACTTAAATCAGACATCTTTCTCTTTCTCCAGAACGTTAGTTAGCTGTCCGCCACAACTCGCATTTGTGGGTCTGAAGCTGGTTGCTTGTCTGGGTCGCAAGTTTTTTGTTTTTTTGTTTTTTTTCTTTCCCTCTGAATTCTAACGGGAAAAAAAAAAAAAAATTGGGCCACTGATTTTTTCCCCCCTCTGAATTAAGAAAAAAAAATTTTTTGGCCCCAATTTTTTTTTTTTTTTTTTTTTTTTTTACTTTTTTCCCTCTGAATTCGGAGAATTTTTTTTTTCTGACTTTCTGAAAAAAAAAAATTCTGAATTTTTTTTTTTC
>NW_015114563.1:153585-155418 GCF_001443285.1 Poecilia latipinna
TAACAATTTTATAAAGTTTCACTGTGTTAGTCTAAAAATGCTCATCCCAGCAAATTATTTGCACTTTTTCTCTTTTGAGAATCCCACAGGCTTAGCAGTCTTGATTAAATGTTGCTGATTAAATAAATAAACTGAGCTTGGAAATAGTTTTGAGATTTAAATCAATAAAATTAGGTACAATCAGTCATTTTAACTGTTTTATAATCAGCATCTGCACAAACAAGGGGTTTGTGCAGATGAATTGTTAAATATTATCAGATTTTTAACAGCATTTCAATTCGGGAAGAGGGCGGGGGTGGGCAAAAATTTCTGATCCCTGGGAGAGTGCTGGGGGGTGACAGAAAATAATTGAGAAACGGTGACAGAAGAGAATGTAAACATGACTAAGTTCTCTGTAGGACATACTGCCTGTGATGCAGCATGTCATCTTTCACACTGATATTTTTAAGGACAGAATTTCCAAGGCACCTTGTAGACACTAGCAACATAGCTGATTGCTTCTCTCTGTTTTGCATCTATAAATTTTTAAGGGCTTTGGGTAGCCATGTTCTCAGCAGATGAGCCTTAGAGTATGGATTTATCCCACACCAATAAAACTCTTATAGCCTGCGTTCAGAGCCCTAGTATTCATTATTATTCATGAGGACGTTTCCCTCAGAGTCTTCTGCTATGTCTGCCCATCGCTTCTTCTGCACAGGAAACACCCAGAACAAGTCTCATGGAACAGGAGTTGATGCGGTTGCTCAGACACCCACCTGCTTTCATAGCTAAAAGCCCCAATGTGGGTGGAAGTTTCACAAGATAAAAAAAAAAACATACAGACACTCACTATAATACACATCTTTATGTGTGTTATGTATGTGTATGAGTGTGTGTGAATAAAATATGACAAATATTTGGATATTTTGCATATTTTATATGTTAAAGATGTAATATGTTATTAGACTATTTTTCAGACTCCTGTTCTCCCAACCCAGAAATGAAATTAGACCAGAGGATATTTAGCAACCATGAACATATGTCAAACAATGTTGATCCACAAGCGTCCTCTGGGCTTCTGGTCTCTGCATCTAAATAGTTGGTACTCTATAGCAGTGGTTCCCAACCTTTTTATTACCACGGACCGGTCAAGACTTGGAAAATGTTGCTGCGGACCGGGGAGGGAGGGGGGTCGTGAACCGTCAGATAAGGTTCTGCATGTTGGTGTTCCCGCTAAATCCTGAATGTACTCAATTTGAGTTGTCTTGGCCTTTTTATCGCAGCCTGTGGGGTTTACCCTGACTGGGAACGAGAATACAACCTGCTGAATGTGACAGGTAGCCAATCAGAAAGCGCAGTGACGTAAGAACAGAGGGGAATCCCAAACAGCTGACATATCACGCAACTGTGAGTCCGGTGGATATCGGAGATGATATGTGGAAATGTTTATTATTATATGTAAAGGTCGTTATTATATGTTTATGTTTATTCAGTTAAAAATGTTAACTATGAAGAAACATAACTCACCTCCAAATCATAGTGCAGCAAATAGAGCGGCTGCTCCCGTCGTCTTTTATCCACCGCCTTTTCTTTTTGTTACATCTTTTATCTCTTAAAATGACTCCACAAACTGTCACTATTGCTTCTACATCGTCATCCGTGTTTGGTCATTCTAAATTCCCGTATGCTATGTTGGGGATTTTGGGGATTTTCTTCTGGAATCGCAATGTTTGTGACTGGAATCTGCCTTGTGGCTGGAGACACGAACCGATTGAACCTGTTGTACTTTTATCAGCTCGAGGTTTGGAGAATCGGCCGACAATTCTTAAATCTTGCCGTCTAAACCAGACTTAA
>NW_015114563.1:158470-164293 GCF_001443285.1 Poecilia latipinna
GAGCGGCTGTTCCCGTCGTCTTTTATCCACCGCCTTTTCCTTTTGTTACGTCTTTTTATCTCTTAAAATGACTCCACAAACTGTCACTATTGCTTCTACATCGTCATCCGTGTTTAGTTATTTTAAATTCCCGTATGCTATGTTGGGGGTTTTGTGGATTTTCTTCTGGAATCGCGATGTTTGTGACTGGAATCGGTTCATGTGGTGTGTTGCTCCTGCCTTGTGGCTGAACACGAACCGATCGAACCTGTTGTACTTTTATCAGCTCTGTGGTCACAAAGGTTTGGAAAATCGTCCGACAATTCTTAAATCTTGCCGTCTAAACCAGACTTAAGACTCATAAGCTCTACTCATCTACTCGGCCACTGCCAAAACGCTCTCTGACTCTGGTCGCTATGGTAACGTTTACATTACCTTCAAAATAAGATACAGATGCGCCACAAAAACAAACATTTTACTTTCATGAATATTTTAACTCACGATAATGACGAACGGGAGCCCTGAGCTTGTTTCTCTGCAACGAGACGGTCCCATCTGGGAGTGATGAGAGACAACGACACCCGAAGTGTTGCTTATATCCACAACCTGCTTTTCTCTACGTGGCGAAGCAGTTTGAAGCTTCATTGCCTCATTAGCAGCCGGTCGCCGCATGTTACACAGAGCGGCTTGTAATGTTTGACTCACCTACCTGTCTGGGATAAATCCATCCTCCTGTCTCTTCTCTGGGCCTTTTCCCCTTTGCAAAGAAACTTTCCAAAGACACCTGATTTTGCTGCTTGTGGGCTCAGTGTTGGCGCGCAAATAACAGAGAATCCGGTTACAGGATTTTCAAAATAAAAGATCCTCCAGACTCAAATAATACATAAAACGGAAATATTTAATTATTTCTTGCGTGGCCCGGTACCAATTGGTCCACGGACCGGGGGTTGGGGACCACTGCTCTACAGTCTCTGATAAAATAAACTAAAGAGTGACTAATCTAATTCCTTTCCTGGGTTAAAAGTGAGTAATCCACAGTTTCTAAATAACAATGATATAGTATTGGTCTAAATTCTAAGTTTATTCTAAATCCTTTTCTGGGTTAAAAGTAAGTAGTCACAGTTTCTAAAAAGTAATAATATAAAAGTAACTAAGTAGTGACTAAGTATTTCTGGATTCTAAGTTCGTAGTTATTCTAATCCTATTTCTGATTCCATTTCTGGGCTGTTTAATATTGATCTAAATAGTGCATACTCCTTTCTAACCTTACTAATACACTAAAATAATCCTTTTCTGTGTTAAATAGGGAGTACTCCAGTTTCTAATAAAATAAAACAAAAAAGAGGAAAGGACACATTAAGGGCAAATGGCAACATTCAGACAAAACAAAGGGCAAAACAGCAACATGAGTGAAGGCGGTGATGTCACAGGGCCATGAAACCATGTTGCTCAGCCTCCCGGCAAAGTCCGATAAAGGTGTTATCGAGGTTAAAGCTAAAACAGAAAAAGTACACAATTGACTTGGAAAAAAAAAGCATGACATTTCTATGTGATTTTTTTACAGTAGAAATGATGTCGGCATTTAACTTGTGAAATGTTTAAGGTCCAGCAGGAAGTGGTGTTTTAAA
Organism: Poecilia latipinna; assembly: GCF_001443285.1. NCBI lineage: Eukaryota > Metazoa > Chordata > Actinopteri > Cyprinodontiformes > Poeciliidae > Poecilia > Poecilia latipinna. The sequence goes on from NW_015114563.1 coordinate 160,078, forward strand.
CTGTTGCAAAGTAAACATGACTAAGCAGTTTCCTAAAGCAACTCAGTTCACTTTTGGAATAATTCAATCTTCAAATATATAATTTGAGTCATTAGTGATCCAGTACTGCTGCACCCTGGGTAATTCAGTCATGAGCCACTTCTTCTCCTGCTTATGCTCCAACTATTTCTCCCATTTAAGATCATTTAGCAGCAGAGTTAGTGCATTAGAATGGAGCATACTAACTTATATTACTTATATTACTTTGCAGCTTAGAAATACCAGAGGTACTGTCAAATTTCTGTGTAAACATGTTTATATTTTACACCTGGAAAAGACAGGAACAAATGCATTTAGTGGTCAGTCTTGACTGAATGTGACTGTTCTACATACTAACACTGGAATATTTCAATTAAAGTAAATATTTGTGAGCATGATCACACAGAACAGAAAGGTGTTTTCAGTGAATAAATAATTGACAACTAAAAAATTCCTAAAGAAATTTAAATAGGGCCTGTAGAAGTGTGCCCATAACTTCAGACCCAGCATTTTAGCTACAGCTCACACAGCTGTACTAAATCTGAGAAGTACATCCGTGGAGGTCCGACATGATCCACCACCAAAGTGCAATGACTTCAGATTTTGTTATGTCAATCACCAGTGTTATACTGACCTAGCCAAACCCTTCAGTATAACAGATATACCACATGCACAATGAAATTCAATCCGGGACTGACGACTATAAGCTTGGCACATGTGGTTCTAACTCACAGTTCAAAATAAAAAACATAAAGACAGTCGGTAGTTCTTTATTTTAAAAAAATTTCAGCCTTCATTCTACGGATTTTAATTTACACTAAAAATTTCAGAGAAATACTAATTTTATCTAAGCAAAATATTAATAGTCACAGGAAATATGTATTCTTCCCACAATGCATTGTGAGACCTGTCTCTGCGCCTGTTTGTGAGACTGCTCACTGCCTCTGTCTAGGACCCGTTGATATAGTAATTAATTATCTGCACCTGGGCTGGCTCTCTTGGTCAGACAGTGTGCTGGAGACAGAGTTTCTATACTTGTGAGACACCCAGAGTCGGTTTCAAGGACCCTGACAAGAAACCATAAGCCCTAGCAAAATTTTGAAAACATTTTACGGGAGCAGGTATGTGTATCTATGTCATGACCGACTTTTAGACCAATAGGGCGATATTTGTGCCCATGAGGGCGAGTTAAAAAGAGTATTGAAGTCAGAAATCCACAGTGCTGCTGTGTGTGTGTTTCAGAGAGAAAGATTCCTATCTCTGTCAGACACTGAGCCTTGTTTTTTTTTGCACTTTTTTCTCAATTTATATCGTCATTTTAACTCTAAATCCCACTAAAAGTAATAGCTCCCTTCTCGGGATCAAGCTGAACGTTTTCATACCATTTTTGTGGGGGGCATGGAGCAGTACGAGCCGCATTAACGGTAATGGAAGAAATAAAGAGACCCCTTATTGGGTGTAGAACAATAGGTTCTTGCCATGCATTGCATAACAGGCCCCAATGACACTCCACCTTAATGGTAAAGAAACCAGTTCAGACATGTACAATAATAGGTTGTTTTATGTAATGGGTTGTAAGCAATAAAAAGAAGTGCTCTCCGTTTATTGCTAGACTGCCATAAAAATAAAAAGTGCATATAGAAAACTTCTGCACTAAACTAATTGTGTGATTTATGAGAGTGCAAAAGAGGCGGAATGCAGAGTCTGTGTTAAATGTACATCACACCAAGTCAAGTGCACCTTCGTCTATTCCTGAGAGCACGATATTGTCTTCTAGTGAACTCTTTTCCTAGTGCATCCTGATGAGTTTGGGGCTGAACTCTACTCAGAATGCTGGCTGCATTTCCAGGACTTAATAATAAAACACCTGTAGATTTTATCTAAACTGAATGAGACTTAACAATAACTTGTTTTTTGTTTGTCATGACATGACTGCATTGACGATAGGCTTAAGTTATTACAATGACTAAAACAACATTAGACTTGGATTTACCATCTTTCCGTGTTCCACCAACACAAAGCACCAGGAAGAATTACAAACCGGCTATGACATTAAAAATTCACGTTTTTCATGTTTCTGTCCTTCCATTTGGGTACCTACTGCTTCTAGAAACTGTCCAAAAGCGGAAAAAAAAAACACCTGGACATTTTTTGGGAATAAGTAAAGGTTTTGTTGATGTCTGCAAAACGACCTGTTTTAAAAACCTCTAAATTGTTACATCACCTGGCAACTGTAATTGAGCTCCACCCACTTCTTTATAAGACAACACTATGTTTGTTCTGCTGGTTTTATCACTGCATAATGGCTGCTGGAAAAGGAAAACATTTTGCTGCTGGCTGCAATACAGAGCATGTGTCCATGCCTTTTCAGTAGAACATAGCTGTGTAATTCAAACAAAATTAAAACTTTCTTAAACAATAAGACACCCTGTGTCAAATGAATATTTCAACATGAAATGTAGCTTGGATACAGAAAAGCCACAACAGCAAACCACTGAAGCTTTCCTAGCACACCGCCCACCCAAGGCAAAACTTAGACACAGATTTTTTTGATTTGGGAGGGAAAAACTATCTTCTTGTTTATAGACATTTTTTTTTAGATATGTTGAAATAGTGCTTCTAAATGGGGCAAAACAAATGATATCATAGCTCATCTTAAGTCCATTTTTCCCTGACATCTTATGCATGAGGTCATAATGTCAGATAATGGATCACTTTAGTATGAGCATGTCTTTGAAGCTTTTGGTATCTCATATGGGTGTAAACACGTCACCGGTAGCCCAAGACTTCCACGGAGTAATGGGGAAGCGGAACACTCAGTATAAAGCTACGAAACACCTGATGAAAGCAGCAGACCCCTTTTTAGCTGTTCTCACCTATAAAGCTGCAAAATGGATACAGTCCTGCAGAGCTCTTAGTGGGCTGACTTAGTGGGCTACCAGCACTTCCTTTTACATTGAATACTGCTGGACAGTGACATCCACGTTTCTTTGTGCTAATCAAATACATGACAGAAAGGACTAGGGATCTCTGTGGCAAAATCATCTGAATCAAAGTCCGATTTTAATTCAGACGGTCATAGAAAGATAATAGAAGTCAATGAGTTCTTGAAGCTTAGCTGAGGAGCAGGTGTAGACAGGACCTTATGAAGGGAGCGATACCTGACAGCTGGAAGAGGTGAGAAGAAGACTAGCGCCAATAGGCTGTGATGCCTTCGGCTTAACCCCTGTGTAGCCTGAGTTTCTGGTTTTCTGGTTTTTCCCTCGTGACGCTGTGGAAGTTACCCACTGGTTGCCTGAGTCCCTCTCCACCTCCATTGAAGAATCATTAACAGTTCCTGGTTTTACAGCTGGCAGTAGTGATAGGCAAATGAAGCCTTATCAAGCAATGAAGCTTTCCAACCCTTTGCTTTGCAAAAAGTTCATTAATCGATGCTTCATTCATCACTCACTTGTGACATCTGCTGGTGAAACTGTAACAGCCTTGTCACTCAGTTGGATAATACTTCCAAAAATTAGCAAATGCAATATTGTCACAAAGTTTTCATCAAACTCATGTTTAGTAACGGGAGAATCAATGAAACCATATTTAATTGTTAAAATTATTTGTAGCCAATCTAATCCAATCTAATCGGTTGAACGTCAGTGGTTGTGTTGGGTTTTCTTTTATGTCATAGACTGATTTGATAATAAAGACATTTGATGTTTTAGTGTCTTGGGAATGTGGTGCCTGCTGGGGCGTTCGCTTTTTCTTGGATTTCTAATTGGCTCTGATCCCTTATATTTGGCTACATGTTGAATTTTAGTTGTGCAACAGCATTAAATCTTGCTGTGCAAGACTGATATATATTTGCTAACCAGACTACAAATAATAGTGGAAATTTGCAGAAGGTGAGAAATTGGGAGTTGAAGGGGTTAATTTTTGTCATTTAAGAAGAATTTTATTGTGAGCGATCATCTCAAAGTATTTCAGATGTCAGAGATTTTCCTCTTGCTGGCTCCAATTCAGACAATCAAGTTTATTTGTGTAGCACATTTCAGCAACAATACAGTTCAAAGGGATTTACATAATAAAATCACAAAAAAATAAAGTCACAAAAAAAACACCATAATCGGCAATTGAGAAAACCAGTAACAAACAGGGGTGAAAGTAGTTTTAAATTCTTTGTAAGCGCTATCTGCCAAATAATTTACACATT
>NW_015114564.1:0-627 GCF_001443285.1 Poecilia latipinna
ATCAATGATAAAAAAAATTTTGTCAAAGTAAATTCTGTCTCCTGTAAAGGAAGAAAATTCTAAAATAGGTTAACTTTGGAAAAAGTCTGGCTCTCTCTCTTCCTCTGGATCCCAGGTCCTCTCGGTGAGCCATGTGTAGCCACAAGGAAAACAACAATGCGTGTTGACGTCACAGAGTTAGAGTTTAATCCAATATAAGACAATGCATAAACTTACAAGTAAGACAATGCACAAACTTACACCAGAAACTGCAGAACAACAGAGACATACATTCATTTACCTGACATAAATGGAAAGAAGAAGAAAAGCAAAGACATCTTTGGAGAGTTGCAAGAGCAAATCTGATGTTACTTCTGTGTAGAAAGTTTTATTGTCATAATGAGAGGTACCAGGACTCGAAGGCAAGCAACAACTACGGACACCAAACTCAGTTTACAGATTTATTGAACAAGAAGGTGTAATGGGGGAAACGATGGAGAGGTGTAGATCAGCAGCAGCAGGGAGGAACCGGGCCAGAGGAGGAACTGAGAAATGGGTGAGCAGTTAGACAGAGGAATAATGACAGGAATGATGATGTAACCTGATGAGGGCTTACGGATTGGGGGTTCAGGTGAGCAGAGGAGGGTT
>NW_015114564.1:5093-19758 GCF_001443285.1 Poecilia latipinna
CACCGATCATGCACTTTTTCACGAAAATCGGCCCGATTATGATCGGTGACCGATCGATCGGCACACCTCTAGTTCTAAGTACTTCTAGCATCTATAAATAAAAATCTGATAATTGAAGCATCAAGTCACTGACAGAAATTCTTCAGACTGAACATACATACAGTGACAAAAAAAAAGTGCTCACTGCTGTGTGTTCTTCTCCACACAGCACAGAGGAACACCCTCTGCCTTCCCTGCAGAGGCTGCTAGTCTCTGTATGATGTTTCTGCCCCCATAATTAGTTTTAAGGTCAAAATGATCAGAGGTGTTGATTTCTGATGCGAGTTACATCAGAAGGGAATGATTACTGTTTTTTCCCCATTTCACCCACTTTGTGTTTTAGGCCTCAAAACATTTCTCATTACTGTTGCATCTCTGATTTGAGTGTCTGTGTTCCTGCAGCATGTGGTGGAGGTATTGAGTCTCCTATCGGATGACGTAGAGACAGACGATGCAGGACCTGGTGAAAACCTCAAGCTGCGACTGAAGGGAATCGAGGAAGAGGAGATCCTGCCAGGATTTATTCTGTGCAACTCTGACAGTCTCTGTCATTCAGGGCGCACCTTCGACGCCCAGGTGAGTCCGCCCGCCACAGCTTCTCTAGTGCAAGAAAAACAAGCTGAACAAAGTCGATTTAGCTGTATGTAAGGATGCAGGCTGCTGTCATCTATAATAGAGCTGCAGCTGATGATGATGTAATCAATTATTCAGTTGGTGCAATTTCATTTAAACATTTAACCAAATCTTGCACATTATTAAAAATACATTAAAATGCAAATAAACAAATGATTCAATTTTTTTAAAATGAGAAAATAAATATTTATCTAGTTTTGGCCATGAGAGGATGGGGGATATTTTTATTTATGTTAGAAGAATATGGCATCATTTATCTTTGCAACATTACACAGGATGTTTGTCTTCAAACATCCTGCACAACAAATTAGTGCAAAATAACTGGATAAGAGGATGAATAACGGCAACAAAGATAAACCAAAAATAAATAAAAAATAAATAAAAAAAAACTGAAGGAGGAAAACATTAAAATGGATACATTCAGAAGAAAAACAAAACACCTCATCAAATGGTGTCGCATCAAAAACAATGAAATTGTGTCATATGTGGGTTAGGATGTTTTTGTTTAAAATGCATTAACTGCATTGTAGGGCTGATTTTCTGAAAATTAATTTTCATGGATTAACCAATAATAATTGGACAGCAAATGGTGATAAATAGTTGTTTTTTTTCTTCTTTTTTTAACTAAAGCTAAAACAGCCAATTAGTAGTTCTGGCTAAAACATATTTATTTATTTTTTTATCTAAAATGCTAAATGATAATTTTGATCAATCACGAGGGCTTTGACTTTTTTTTTTTAGTGAACAGACATTTTTTTGAGTCTATGCTCCTGTTAATTATTAATTATTGAATTAACTGACAATTATTTCAATAGGTGATTAATTGTTTCTGCCCTAAAATTAATAACTACCCCAAACTTTAGATGAAATTACTTGAACGTATTGTGTACCATTCTCTCCACAGATCGTCATCATCGAACACAAATCCATCATTTGTCCAGGTTACAACGCAGTCCTTCACATTCACACATGCATTGAAGAAGTGCAAATCACGGTAAGCTTCAGAGTGGGATCGATTTGCTGCTGGTATGGATCTGTATCAGAACCTGAACTCCTGCTGACGTCTGTCTGCCTCCTGTGCAGGCCTTAATCTGTCTAGTGGACAAGAAGACGGGAGACAAGAGTAAGACGCGGCCCCGGTTCGTCAAACAGGACCAGGTCTGCATCGCCCGTCTGCGTACAGCTGGGACCATTTGCCTCGAGACTTTTAAAGACTTTCCTCAGATGGGACGGTTCACCTTACGGGATGAAGGTAGGCCTGATGCTCTGAGGTAACATCCAGCTATAAGCAGGATGGACGTGCAGGGAAAAATCCACTCCATAAACTGACAGTACATAGTTCTCATGTGACGTCACAACTTCTGTGAACTTTGTAACCGACAGCCATCTTGGCAGGCAGTTGCTATGACAACAATAAATCCACAAGCTTAGGAATGGATCTCACCGCATTCCTATCTAATTTATAAACGTTATAAGTAAATTACAACTATTACGCGATTATTCTGTGTAATACGAAGAAAAATACCAGTGACGTATACTGTAGTACTTAATGCTGAATTAGCAAAATTAGCTTAGCTAATGTAGCTTTTATCTGCAATGCTCAGACAGATATGTAGCCTATAGCTGGTACTATATGAACTCACTTTGCAATTTCATTTAAACATTGATTGTATGCGTCCATAGGTTTCAGGCTGTGAGCCTCCATGCTGTACACTCTTTTCATGTTCACTAAGTAGTGTCCACTTTTTTTTTGGTTGATCTGGAAGCCATGGGTCTGCCATGCATTGCTCTGCACTTGGATACAAACATGATCACTTCCAGTTCAGACTTGTGGGAACCATGTGTTCTAAATTGATTCAAAATAGATTTTATGATGTGATTAAGTTGTATGAGTCTGCTACTCCTGTTTGGGAGTATGCTGCATGTTGCTTTCTTTTTGAATAATTTTTTTTTTAAAGAAAAAGCCAGGCAGCTAAGCAAACCTAATACTGGTCATTTAAGTTGCCAAATTTTATTCACAAACCTGCTTTTGTTTAAATGTAAACCAATGAAATTTGATCCAGTTTTATGGCTGGGTTCATCAGTTGAAATTATTTTCATTACAGCAGCAGTCACACAGGAGCCATGAAATAAATACACAGCAAAATAATTCTATTTTTAAATGGAAATTTTTTATTTAAATTAATATAAAAATTTAGCTTTAATCAGTTCATGGGACATTTAATTGCCTATTTCATAACATAGTTAATTATTGATGCATTTAATAATTTAGTTATATATATATGTAATTATTTAGAGGTAAATTAAATGAATGATTTTAATAATTTTGATACATTTAATTTCCTAATGGGAGATTAACACATGGTATATTTATTAAATGTTGTCATCCCTCTCCTTTCATACAGTATGAAACCTTAAAGAATAGATTTAAATAAATTTCCATTTGTTTAAACTCTTTCCTCTTGTCAGTAAAATAAATTAAACAGAATTTCTAAAATGTTTGAATAGAAAAAATTATATTTTTGAATCAAATCATGGCCCTAAAAATGGGAGTGGACTCTGTAGCCTGACATATCGATGTGTGTAAAGCAGGAAGTTGATGCGGGTTTTGTTGTGCTATTGCCAGGTAAGACCATCGCCATCGGTAAGGTTCTGAAGCTGGTGGCTGAACGGGACTGAAGCGGGCTGAGTGCTCGGGAGTCTTGGTGAGAAGGATCTGGCAGAATTCGCTCACATACTGCCTCTTCTGTCTTCAGCGGTGAAAGCACCTCCCCGTCACGCCCCCTTTGTGCGTGTTGAAGATCAGCTTTGGAAAAATCAACTAGTGAAAAAGCAACCTGTTTTTAAACAAAAGACAACGAATGATTACCACAGGAGTCAGCTTTCTCATATTGAGAGCTCTGTTATGCCATTCTGGGTTAGCCCCTTCCAACTCTCCCATTCCTATTACATTACATGTATTTTTGTTTTGTTTTTCTTTCTTTTTGAGTTTTTATTTTTCTTGCCGTCATAGATGGCTCTCACATGGCAGAACATTTATCCATAAACAGATGCGGACCAGGATTTTGCGAATGATTTTCAAATGCAAATGAAATTCTTGGACAGAACTCGACCATTTGAAAGCAGAAGTGTGTCTTGGTTGTATGTTTTCCCTTTGCTTTTACCCAGTTTTGGTTTCTCATGAGACGTTCTGGCAGTGTGCTTGAGCGTTGATCAAATGTTATTAAAGCATCCAACTGTTCCAATAAAACATTAATTGGGAAAACAAGGTGTGTTTGTCAGAGCTCACTTTGCCAGCCTGATTTCCGCCTTTTTGCCCAGATCAACATCCTGGAGAGCTAAAGGAGCTGAAAGCGCCGACTGGTTCAAGAGGAGAGCCCTTCATTTAAACGTTTCAATATTCATTGACTAGTGTTAACCCTTTTATGTGTATGATGAAGAATTATGGCCATACTAAGAAAATGTAAAGAAATGATTACCAGAATAAAGTCGCATAAGAATAAATTTGACATCAGAACTTGTACAAGAATATTATTTTGACTTTATTCTCGTCTTTCCATATTTTTATTTTGTCATACTTAGAATTTTATGTAATTTTATGGCTTTATTTCTGTATTTTTATTATCTTTTCTTAGAATATGGCCATACTACTTTCTATATGTTAAGGAGTTGCTGCAACAGACTTTTTTTTTTCTTTTTTTTTGTCAGCATTTATTTTATGCAACATCACCCTTATACTGCCACCTACAGGGGCAGATGTATAAGCAAGTTGGTCAGCAAATTGTTCTGGTCACTGGGAGCATCACATCAGTTATTCAGCCAATAAATTAGAATAAAATTGAATCTTAATTTTTTTTTAGTGTCTTGATCACTATTAAAACACATAGGTTAGTCCCAGCAGAATACATATTCTAATTCACTGTGTGACCATAAGCATTGGAATTAGTTGGCAAATATTTAAATTTTTCCACTTTGTCTAAAAGAGTAAATAAAGGAGGAATCATGCGTAATATTAGAAAATGGACAAATGTTTTACATGTCCATCAGAGATCTTGATCTGACGGTGCAGAATCTTCATGAAATGAATATTGAATGTATTTCTGCAGAAACTGGCGGCAGCGTTCAGACATAAATGTCCCGCTTTGCTGGGTGACGGAAGCAGTGACGGGTCTGACATGTCGGGACAGCAGCAGTGGAGGATGAAACCACACGGCTCCTGAAGAGCTCTTTGCTCCTGCTCACTAAATGATTCCATCTGCTAGTCTGCATCATGAACTGACTTCATCCAGCTGCATTAGAACCTGATGGTGAATATTTAACCATCCCTCTCTAGCTAACCGTGTGAAAGATTGAGATCTGGAAGGTTCACATGGAAGCAGTGGACACAGTATGCAAATTCTTTAGCTGTTATTTGTACTTTATCTGTCTGCAGATTTAATATTAAGTTCAGGTTCCAGTGAAAGCAGATGAACAAGCAGCTGTTGAATGATTTGCCATCTGAAATCAGTTAAACTACCCAGTTTTGCAAAGTCTAAAAATGGTGTAGAAAGTGACACCTTTCATGTCTTAGGAGTATTGGTTCATTCCTTGCTTTTTCCACATTTTTATAAGGAATCTATTAGCATTTTTCTTTTGTTTTAGTCAGGTACCTGACATCCTGCAAACCTGCAAATGAATTCACTGATTGTATCTGCTGAAAAGACTAAACACAACTTCATCATAAGGTGAAGTTTGATGTTCTGAAGCAATGAAGTGTGAAAAACATGCAAGACAATCAGGAAGGTAGCAAATACTTTTCCCTCACATATCCTTCACGTTCAAGCCACAATTTAGTTTAATCAAATTTAATGACAGGCTGTTAGACCTTCATTACACAAAGCACCACAAGGTGGCTTTGCATTCCTGTGAACTTTGCCCTCTGGTCAATAGTTTGTGGTGTTGATATTTGTAGAAAATGCTATATATAAAAAATCCTCTAAAGTTTATACATTTGTACCTGAAGTCTCTAAGTCATCAATGCTTGAGATTGAAGTCAATGGTTTGAGCCCATAAAGCTGATTCTGAATAAGCACATAGTTTCCAAATTGACCAGGAAAAAACCCCACTAGAAAATATTACTGGTTGTTTTAGAGTGATTTTTTTGTGGATATTTAGTGCAATTATTAAACAAATCTGATATAATAAAAGCCTGCATTTGTTATTATATCTTTATTATAATCTTCATTATACATTATTGGTTGGTCCTTTATTGCTTTTTATTTTTTGCCAACGTTATGAAGAGCGGCAGATTGTTGCTGCCCAGCCTGCCAGAGGAAGGCCGTTACCGGCCAGGTGCCTCAGCAGCAGCCCCTCCTCCTGGGAGCGGAACGCCCCTCCTGTGAGGTGTGTCCGCCTGTGTGCCCCGAGCAGGACAGGTTGTCTCACCTTCCAGCCGCTGACACCTGAACATGGAGGCCGAGTACCGGGGTCTGGGCCGCTGTGTGTGCAGCTTCTGGCTGGCTGTCGCCTTTGACATCGTGGGCCTGACCGTGCTCCTCCTCGGGGTGTTCGTCAACGTATTTTTCTATGACCTGCTCATCTACGCGGGCGCCATCGTAATCTTCCTCAGCCTCATCTGGTGGGTGTTCTGGTACTCTGGGAACATCGAGGTGCCCCCGGGGGAGCTGGAGGATGACGTCGGCCTGCTGAAGAAGAAGGGCCAAGCGGGCGGCATCGGCGGGGTAGTGAGGCGGCTCTCCAACCGCGTCTCCACCGGAATCAGGAACTCTTTCCGCCGGAACGGAGGCCGCGCAAGCCGAGCGCAGAGGTCAGCCGCTGGGACAGCGGAGTCCCAGCAGACGGGACAGGTGGCCGTTGCCATGGAGACCGTTGTCCCGCAGGAAGGCCCCCCGCACACTGCAGTGTCCCCTGTGGCTTTCCTTGAAGTAGAGATGCCGCACACAACTATGGAGACTTCACCCACATAACAGGTGGACAGGTGAGGCCCACATCACACACAGCAGGTCAAAGTTCAAGATGTACTGCCGTTTTATTGCGGTGAGGACATGTTAGCAAGGATTACATTTCTCACAATGAATAGCTTAGCTACATGCACTATAAAAACATATTTTGTAGAGTAATAAGTCAGTCATAAAAAATGTTGACATTCTAATCAAGCATAACTTTGTAAATGTAATGTTAAATAACTGTTACATTCTGACCAGAGGAAGACATTTTACTCCTTCACCGTTTCTTACCTTTTTATTTTTGGTCTAATTGTTTTGTAGTCTGGTGGTAAAAATTAGAGATGTGCAATATTTTGGTAACAAACCGATATCAAGTACAGGGTCTGCTTCGCTGGAACAAATAATAATTTTTATTCAAGGTACGTTTTTTGTTTTTATTTTGAATTATCTTGTTCTAAACCTGGGATGGAATTTGGACAAGGTTTATAGGTAAGATAAGGTCATTTTATTTATACAGCACATTTTCAGCAACAAGGCAGTTAAGTGCTTTACATGAATTAGAGGAAATACAACAAAACTACAAACCAAAAGAAAGAGCAGAAGAAGAAAAAAGAAAACAAAAAAGTATAACCCCATGTTTAAGAATAAGTAGTTAGTGATTTATAAACTAGTAGCAGTTTCTCTGGATTCTTGTTCTGATAATGTTGATCTAAGATAATCAGTAGTTTCTCTATAAACTAATAAGAGTTTCTCTGGATTCTAAATTTGTTCTAATTCCTGCTCTGGGTTCAGTGAAATCCTCTGGATATTTGTTATAACTAATACGTTTGATTCTTTTTCTGTTTTGAGTTTACATACATCTAGTATGTAAACTAAATGTTCCTGTTCTGGGTTGCTAAGCAGAAAATGAATAGGTTCTTCATTGGTGTCTACAAAATATTTTTATTGACATTAATATGACAAACAGTAACCACAGAAAATAAAAAAATAAAAAATGACAAAGCGCAAAAAAAAAATCATTTGAGATGAAATTGAGAGAACATTTCTTCTCAAATTGAGAGGAATTTAACTCTAGCTGCTGACAGGTTGAAGACACATTATACCAAGATAATACTTTGTATAAACATTAATATCGTCTTTGGAAGTGTGTACCTGTTGATCCAGTCTTAGCTCAAGACTCTTGACAAGACAAGAGCCATATTTAGGACTTCCTGAGCAGAGCCAGGAAGTCCTAAAGTCCTCACTGTCCTGAAGAAACCCCGTCTTTGTTTTGCTTGCCGACTCTTCGAGATGTTGCCTGAAACAAGTCTCCTTTGAGCCGAGTGCGACAGCAGACCCAGTGCTTCCGAACTGTCTGTCGCCTGAACTCAGGAAGATTTACTGTGGCTCATCTTTTCTGAATCAAGTCAGACCACTTTGTGACAATAATCCCCACCGGTGGGAGCAGCTGATGCTGGTAGCGTTTGTGACCAGGGTTGGGTGAGAGGCTGACCTCGCTGATGGTACTGGCCTCAGTGAGATGGAACTGAACCCCCTTTCATTCTCTGTCCTTTGGTTCCTGTTTCTTTGAAATAAAGTTCAGATGACAAAAGGGAGGCTTTCCACACAGAGTCTTTGAAAAGACTGGCAAAGGTTTCAGTGTTCCTGGAGCTTGATAGGTTGAATGAGAAGCTTCTGAATGTTCATTTGCTGTATAAATTACAAAGCTAGGAAATAGATTCCACTCCTGGTCTGATTAAATCTATAACAACTGATCATCCGTCCATCCATTGTCTTCTGCTTAGCTGGGGTCGGGTCACAGGGGCAGCAGCTGAAGTAGAGAGGCTCAGACTTCCTTCTCCAGCAACTTTGGCCAGATCTTCCTATGGAATCCCATGACGTTCCCAGACCAACAGAGGAACAAAGTCCCTCCAGCATGTCTTGAGTCTTCCTCTGCATCTTCTTCTGGGTCTTCCTCTGGGTCTTCCTTGGCGCCTTCTCCTGGTGGGACGTGCCTGGAACACCCCGCCAGTGGGGCGTCCATCCTAACCAGATGCCCGAGCCACTTCCTGTTCCTCTGGACGTGGAGAAGCAGAGGGTCTGCTCTGAGTCCCTCCTGGTTGACCGAATTTCTCACTCTATGTAATTCATTAGAAGAAGAATATATGGTAGATTGACATGTTGATTATTATTTACATTTTGTCATAAATATGTGGTTGATTATTTTACTGAATGTTCTCTAGTATCATCAAAAAGATTCTGGAAATGTTAAATCTTGACATTAAATGATGTATAATTACAGATGTGCCCATCAACAGCAAATATCTTAACACCTTTTTATGAGTTTCAGAGTATCAGATAAAGGTTAGGTGTATAAGCTTAAATGCACAAATAGGGAAAATCTTGTAATTATTTTTTTTTCCGGTCAAATTCCAATTCCATGTCATGCATGTATTTAGTCCTTAGCATAAAAAAATACCCACTCTGTCAAAATTGAAATTAGAAAGCTATGACTGAAAATTTGAATTTAGATGTTCATTAGATTTTTAGATAAAGGAGGATTGTCAGGCTTCAATAACAAACATTAACTGAAATGCATTCTCTCCTTGTTATCAGTGTTACAGTGTACTTTGCTATGTATTCTTCATTTCTCAATTTACACATAAAGTTTTGATGCTGTATGTCATTCGACTAGAGTCAGCAGCTCTTTATAGAAATGTAGGATTCTGTTTTTTTTCCCCCAAACGTCTACTTCATGTTGATCATCCTACCCACTGATCCCTGATCAGCTTTGTGCTCTCTGTGTTTGTGTAAAGCTTTGTTCTCTTTTAGTCAGTGGTTTGAATGCGGAACTGAAGGAAACTTCCCGTCGCTTAGAGGCTGTAAAATCTGTTATCGCTGGATAACCATTAACCAGCTGAGAGCTCCCTGGCAGACCAGCCCTTAGTTTAAACAATAGCAGCTTCTCCTGAAACCGGCTCCCAGACTAGTGTCGATGTTTGATCGAACTCTGAAATCACTTTTTTTTGATTCACCTTAGAATCCATCCCAACTGAGTTCAACGTTTAACGACCGTTTTCTGTTTTTGCCTCCCCTACAGAAACACGCCCACTTCCTCTCAGCGTTCACTCTGGAGCCAGCCTGACCTGCAGAACTCAGAGTCTTCAGTTTACTCATGTGGACAACACATTTTATAACTATTTATGTTTTTAGAAAGAAAACATGTTCATATATTTCAAATCAACACTAGCACTACTTAAGATCTTCTTATTGACCTGAATGTGTTCTTATCTGAATGTCAGCTGAAGTTTTTATGTTTGTTCCAGTTTTCCAGCATGGATATGATCCGTGTGTCCCGACTCCCATTTTAAAAATAGATGGAAATTATGGGCTAGAACTGATAATGGGATTTTTATTTTGATCAGACTGAAACCTGAGAGTTAAAAAGAAACTAAATGAATGAAAAAAAACAATCTCTTTGCTCTTGTTTAAAAAAAGTATTGTATTTTTTAATCAAGTGAATGATGTGCAATTTTCACATTTTTTTACTCTTAAATCTGACTCAGAGATATTTTCTATATTTGTTGGTACTTGATGAGCATGTTTGTGAAGATGTTTGTGTTGTGTTTGGCGTCACTGACACCTTCAGATGAAAAAATACTTTAATAAAAAGATAATGCACTATATTATAAACTATAACAGATCTGAGCTATGTTGTGGATGGATTACATCATTTTTTCATGATATTCATGACACAGAGGGTCTAGTTTTGACAATCAGAGCCTGCTCATTTGATCTCTACTTTCAGCACATTTTAGGGAATTGCTGTTACTTGTTTAAACTGAGGTGCAGGTTCTAGAATCTAGATCACATGTTCACAGTAGAGGTTTGATTTGGAGCTGTTTTTGTCATGTTGATCTAGTTTGAATCGAGCTTCAGGTTTAAAACATTTGGCCTCAAACCTGAGTCTAGAGTCCTTCGGTATGCTGAGGGATAACCATGCCTGTGGCTGCAGAACAAGCCTCAGTCACCACCTTCCACTACACTGTTTGTGCTGGATTTATTTATTTTTTTTACCAAATGTGTGATTTGGTCAAATCTCTGTACTGTGGTCTCATCTGTCTAAAATACATTCCTCTAGTAGTCTAGAAGAGGCTTCCTCCTTCAAAACAAGCCATAGTAGTTCAGTCCTTTTCTCCTGGTCCCGTCATGAACTTTATCCCTCTTCAGATAATACATTATTTGACCTATAGGGGGCACCGATGAAGCACAAAACTGAAGTTCCAAGGGAGTGAATCTGTCCGTAAATGATTCTCAAACTGTTTCTCATTTCTTTATATTTTGACTAATATAGCAGTCCTTTCGTCATTATCACAGCACATATGTTGTTCAACAAACCATGTTACATCAACTTCAGCATATACCATTCCACTGTGGAGCTGAGACAGAGCTCTTAGAGTGTTTTGTAGACTTTCTAAGCATTTCATGATCTGACCTCTGAATATTCTCTCTCTACACAATGATGGAAAAGTTCATCATAAGCAGCAAGCTGCCAACACCTAAGTGTTTATCACTTAACCCAGTGTGTTTGATTAGCAGTACCTCATTATTCTGTGGTTGTACTTTATGACACATGATACATAAAAGCTAATGAACTTTCCTCCTGAAAATATTGTAACTGCTCCTATTTCCTTACTTCCTATTTTGCACATCTGTTTAAAAACCTGTCCTACTGCCTCATGGACATTAAATTAATGAAAGTGTTCATGGACTCCTACAAATGTATAATTTGGCCTCAATGTATTTTGCTTGGGTCATCACAGGATTAAAGAAAACCTTCAGAAAGCACATCCACATGGCCTGGTAAAAAGCAGCCCCTTGTCCTACGCTATTTACTGTTTTTCTAGTGTAGTTGCACAGGAAGGCAACGGCCAAGCTAACATCAACATGGTGAACAGGTGGAACTTGTGTCCTTATTCCCATCTGTAGCGATAAACACCAGTTGGTAACCTTTGGACCCTAATGATAATACTTTTCCATGTTGCTCCTGACTGCAGGTTAAAGCTGACATAAGGAGGAGATCTGCATATAAATCAACCAATAAGAATTCACCCCAGTTTTTCCTCCTTTGTGTTTTTGGATTTCACTTCCCTAAGAAAAATCTACTTTCTCATTGGTAACGGTAGTTACACTTAAGAACACACATAGTGTTTTTATTTGACAGTGGGATTCATTCTCAAAGTGCAACATAAAAATGGGTTGTAATTTAGATAAAAAGTATCAAAGCTAAAAGTGTTGAATGTATTTGTATTCAGTTAGTCTCTGTTTAACATCAGGTTTAAATTTACTACTCATTTTAATGATAAGTGTTATATAGCATAATAATATAATATAATATAATATAATATAATATAATATAATATAATATAAGAACAATGTTTCCTACAATTTCTGTTGGATTTCGGAGGTAAATCAAACGCACCATTACAATGGAATATGTTGCATTCAATGTTGGACGAGAACTCGTAATTTCATCTAACAAATGAGGCCTTTGCTGTTTTACTGAACTAATTTTAAGTAGCCTATACTGTATCTCTTAAAAAGCTATGTTATTACTTCTTTGATAAAGGAACATATTTAGCAACAGAAAACTGAGATACTAATCGGTGGCAGCCATGTTAGCTTTGTCTGAGTTTCTCAGTGCACTCTTCATAGTTTTTCTAATTCCGAGAAACATGAACGCATCATAAGACTGTCATGTCGGCCCCGGTACGACAGGTGAGTAACCCTTAAGCCTGTTTTAATTCCTTTCTAAGGAGCTGTAGGACTGTAACTTTAGAAACAATGTTTCCGAACATGATCGCCCAGACATGATGGCTAGCAGAGTTAGCCGTGGTTAGCTGTGCCGCGGTCTGGCGGGAGGGAAGTCAGAGTCTATGGAAGTTTCACGTACAGTCACTAGTAAACAACAAGCAGTTCCTCTTGACAACAGGAGGTTAGGTTGGGAAAAACACGATTTAAGGCAGCGGTTTCCAATTCCAGCTTCGGGGCTACTGAGCTAAAGCTGAAGGTGCAGTCCTGCTTCAACACATTGATTCTCTGTCTGAATAACTTCCTCGGTGTCCTCGAGCTCCGGTTGGTACTTAGAGCTCTTCAGTTAGTTCAGCTTGGTTGGAACAGGGATGATGGATCTGCTGGGAAGTTGGAAGGCAGAGCCTCTTCAGTTCTGGAGTCTGGCACCCCTGATGTAAGGGAGCGGGCAGAAGTTGACTTTTCTCTCCATAACAATAAGACAGCAGAGGAATGTGGAGTATTTACTGATTGATTGATTGATTGATTAATTAATTACATTGTTTTCCAATAGATTACAATAATTTATACCTATTCATCCCGTCAACAGGATGTCCAGCATGCAGTGATCTTTGTAGACAGATGGCACCAGCGTGGAATACTAAAAATAAACTGCCAGAAACAGACACTCAACACGATGTCATGGTCAAATGAAGGCACAACTTCTTTTAAGTCTCGGGTTTTAGATATTGGGGCATAAGACTAAGGATTTCCACCAGGGGTCTGCAACTTGTAGTTAATTCCCTGGTGCTCTGGCACACCTGAATCAAGTATGCAGTCCACTTATCCAGAGTCCTGCTAATGACCAGGATCAGGACACTGGCCCTCAGGGACTAGAAGACCCCTGGTTACATGATCAGGTTACCTCCACAGATGACAGGCCATGGAGGTGGCACTGCTATCATCTGTAAAAGGCCTTTTTTATGTCAAATGATCGCTTCAAGTACCTACAATTCATTTGAGATGATCATGGTCCGAATTGGCAAGATAGAACATATATGCCCCAATCGGATTTATCGACCATCTGGTCCAGTTTCATCTTTTCTTTTAGACTTTCAGGACTAAAAGGACCAATTTCTGCATTTAGATGATGCAGAAGTTGGTATCAGGATAGTAGCTTGAATAAAGGGCCTTTTCTGTTTTGAAGAAATCTTCCCTGCCTTATATCAGCTCTATTTGTAAAATACATCCAAGTCATCACAATTGAGGTTATGCTCAACTAAAGAGAAATTGAACACAGTGTGATTCTCGTAAAACTTTTATTCTACTTGTGAAAAGCCCTCAGTGCTTTTTGATTTGCTATGAAAAAAATAATCTGTTAATAATTGTTCTGTTCAATTTGAGTGTGTGCAGGTTCCAGGAAGCAAATGTTTGGGTTTATCCAGACTGTGAGTGATCACCCATGGATCAGATGACCTTCAAACATGACACCGTGCTGTCAGATGTTCACATGCACCGGCCCAACACACACCACCTGATGACACGCCTCAACAGCGCCGGGCAGCCAGGTGTGTATGACAGCAGCTTTCACTGGTTGCCTGTTGGTCAGTGGAGATATGGCAGACACATATATGGAAGATGAAATCATTTTAGCAGAGTCAGATGGTCACACAGCAGGTATCACACGTCCCAAAGACCACAGTAAGTAATCAGAGGTGTCTGTCCAGTCCACTTGTTGCTCAGTAGCACTCTGAGAACGTGTGTATTCTGCCTGTTTCTGGTGTGTTAGTCAGAAAGTAGACACCTGGATTATTAAAAACAGCTGCATGTTTAATCTAAGTTCTGATCACATAACACCTCCAAATAGCAGCACTTGATAATGTTAGGAAACAAACCACTGTGATTCAAGTCCACTTTGCTTTCAGTTCAGATCTGTTTAATTTGCTCCATTCAAACTAGTTCATATAAACCTCAAACCACTTAATAAAGTCAGGATGATGAATAAGATAAATTTAATGATATAGATGCTCAGAACAGTCCAGGACAGGCAGCACGGCAGAGAGACTAGCGAACAGCTAAATGCCAGTAGCAACTGATATAAGACTGACAAAAACGAGCAGATGCCGACACAAGACTTCACAGTACTACTGTGCCGGCAGACGAACTAACAGACAGTAGTGATGGGCTATCTGAATCCAGGCTTCGAGGCTTGTGTTGTCTTGCTGAAAACCACGTGACTAGCAACAAACGAGGCCTCGCATTGCATGGGTCACATGACT
>NW_015114564.1:23762-24926 GCF_001443285.1 Poecilia latipinna
GATATGGTACAGAACATTTTGCTATGATTGATTAAGTTTCGTATTGTGGTTTTAGTAGACTGTTATGTTAGATAATCAATTATTTGCTTATTTAATGTATAGTCGTATCTGTCATAAGTGGTGGTTGGTGGTGGTGAGGAGAGGACGCAGGTAGACCCAGGATATGATGAAGATGATGAATTTAATGATAATATTGCTCAGAAACAGTCCAAGACAGGCAACACGGCAGGGAGACAAGCGCACAGCTAATTGCCGGTAGCAACTGACCAACAGGACAAAATGAGAGCAAGCACAAACCAGGACTTGGCAGTTCTACTGGAGAGCATCGGTAGTGTGCAACATACGTTAGACAAGGACCCGATGAAGAACACAGACAACAGGTGGGTTTAAATACACACAGGGGTAATCAAAGGAATGAGACACACCTGGGAAACAATCAACGGGGAAGACGCAGAGACAGAGACACAGGAAACAGAACCACACAGAAAAACTCAAAAATAAACATACAGAAACACGGATCATGACAGTATCAGCCAAAATAATACAAATGGCCATTTAAAGAACAAATCATACCAAGAGATTAACAGTAAATACATAAATATTTCCTACTTTTAAAAAGGTTTGATAGGGCTTTCTGTTTGTTTTATTAAGAAATGTTGACATATTAATTCAGTGTTGTATTATTAATGTCAGACACAGACCTGCTGCCCAGGGGCGGTTCTAGATGGGGGCCAACAAGGGTACAGAAGAAATTATGCTAAATAAATGTCTTTTGTTAATATTCAGGTTTGCTTTTTTTTACCTTCACAATTTGACTTCAACAATAAATTAAAAATTATTGTGCTGCACTTTTAGCTACTGTATTGAGATATGATCACACTTTCCATCTGATAGATCAGGATCTGTAACCTGGATCTCTGTAGACACAAGTGGCTCTTTGGCTCACTTTTTATATCAAATAATGAAATATTACTCTGTTTTTATGTTTCATTCTTTTTTAAGTGTCACCATGGAAAAGCACCGACTATCCTGGCCCCCGTGGTAAATTTGTCTAGAACCAGCCTCCTAACTAACTCCTTATTTGTATAAATATTTTAGTAACACTGTTTACAATACCAGAATTTTCATATAACTTTTATACTTTTGGAGCCCTGTCTGAGGACA